>NW_006921604.1:2233218-2234154 GCF_000298275.1 Orycteropus afer afer | reverse complement strand
AAGATAAAGCAGGAGAAACAAGGGACCAGGATACAGACCCAAAACACATTCTTGAGGAAGACACAGCATTGGAACTCCCTGATAAGGAATTCAAAAGAATTATATTTAGGTATCTTCAAAGGATTGCTAGACAGACCAAGGAAAACACAGACAAAACCCTAGAAGAATTTGCATGGGTGGACAGGCTGAACTAGGAGGTATGTCTATGAAGCAGGGAGTGTACCCGAGAACATGCATAGGGTTGGCATACAACAGTCCTGTAAGTTTATGGGTATGATCTGAATTCCCAGTTGTACAGTAGAGCTGACAAGAGGCAAGGTGGTAGTCACTGCTTGGTTACAGCCAGCTACCCTGAGGGACTGAGTAGTTGAACCTGTGGGCTCAGGACCATAGTTGCAGGGAACATCAAGCTCAATTGGCATAGCATACTACACAAAACATTGTTCCACCTCCAATTTGGCAAGTAGCGACTGGGATCTTAAAAGCTTGCAAGCTGCCATCTAGATGCAATGATGTCTCTCCTCATCCAGAGCAAAGAGGAATGAAGAAAACCAAAAATTCATGGATACAATCAGTCCCAGCAACTGGTACACCATCCAATCTGCAGCCTATATGACTATGAGACCAGAAAAACTAGATGGTGCCCGGCTACCAATGTCAACCATTTGGAAGGGGATCTATGTAGGAGATCCTGGATAGAGAGGGAGAACAATGTGGACAAAACTCAAAATCATTTGGAGAAAAAAAAAGGAGGGGAGAACAAGGTTTGCTGGTGTGATAGAGCCTGGTGGAACCACAGAGACTATGGCCCCTAGCTGCCTGTCAGATCTGGAATTGAACACACACCTGTGGCTTCCAGCGAAGCAAAAGACAGGCATATGAGTTGAACATTTACCTGAGGTAGATACACTCCTTGGAGAGAACAATCATGGGAGA
>NW_006921604.1:2227810-2228719 GCF_000298275.1 Orycteropus afer afer | reverse complement strand
GCTGCCCTTCAGGTCTGGAATTGAACCCACACCTATGGTTTACAGCCAAACAGTGTACAGGCATGTGAGTTAACCATTTACCTCAAGTAGACACACACCCTGTAGAGAACAATCATGGGAGAAGGAAGGGCTGCTTATGCACAGGTAGACAGCTCAGGGGGCAGGAGTGTATGGAGGGATGGACACTGGGAAAAGGTAACTATGGGGAGGAAGTAAAAAAAAAAAGAGAGATATTAAAATTCATCCTTAGGCTAAAATGAAAGGACACTAGAGAGCAACTTGAGGCTACACAAAAAAATTGAAAACGTTGGAAAAGGTAACTTCTTGGGTAATATAAAAGACAGTGTGAATGTATTTTTTGTTTGTAACATTTTTCTCCTGATTTGAAATACAATTGCATAACACAATAATTCTAAAACTATGTTGATGGGTTTATAATGTGTTCTCATTACCTAGTGCCGCTCTGACAAGAAATATACCACAAATGGGATGGCCTTAACAGTTTATTGTCTTACAGTTTGGAGGCTTTAAGTCCAAGTTCAAAGTGCCAGGCTCTAGGGGTTGTGTGAAAGCCCCTCAGCCTTGGGGTCCAGCTCTGCCTCCAGCTCCTGGCCCACTGAAGCTAGAGGCTTTCCTTCACTCAGCTGCTGGCTGCTGAGGCTGAGAAGCCCAAGGTTGACTAATAAAAATGCACAGTCCCAATGTTACCAAACCACATGACAGGCCATTAACTTAAGTCCATTGTAAGTCCCAAGGTTGGCAGGGCATAGCAGGCTGCTGAGCAACAACATAGCTACATGCAGGGTCCAAGCATGCCGTAGGCTAGAGACCATTCCCAAGGCTTCTGCTTATATACAGGAAGCAGACCACATCCCAAAGGCAGCTACTTAGCTGCTTGTGGTAGATCCC
>NW_006921604.1:2218490-2227710 GCF_000298275.1 Orycteropus afer afer | reverse complement strand
GATATAACCGGGAAACCAACCCAGCTATGGAAGTATCCAAAGTAAATAAGCCTACAAGATTGTAAACAGGGAATGAGAGACACCAACTGACAAATGAGGACAACTACAAACCAAAAAGAGGGAAAAAAAAATCTGTGT
Source organism: Orycteropus afer afer (assembly GCF_000298275.1). Lineage (NCBI taxonomy): Eukaryota > Metazoa > Chordata > Mammalia > Tubulidentata > Orycteropodidae > Orycteropus > Orycteropus afer. The sequence goes on along the minus strand of NW_006921604.1, from coordinate 2,227,572 downwards.
CGTTACAGAACTTCTAGATGGTAGGGAAGTCAAGACACTACAAGATAGAAAACTATGAATCACAGGGTAACCTCAAAGAAAAATGATAACCTTCACATCAAAATAAAATAGAGGACCAGCATAAATATTCAGCAAATACTAAAACAATAGCAATGAAGGAAGTGATAACACGATTCATAAACAAAATGAGCCCCACATAGAAAATTATATGGAACAAAGAAATCGGCACCACAAAAAAGCACATAACAAAAATGACAGCAACAAATTCATATTTGCCAATAATTACATATCTGGCAAGGAACTTATCTCTAAGATTTATAGTGGAAGAGTGGATGACCAAACTGTGGTACATACACATACTGGAATGCTATGCAGCATTAAAGAATGATGTAGAGTCTGCACAACACCACATAATATGGATGAACTTGGAGGACATTATGCTGAGTGAAATAAGTCAATCACAGAAGAACAAATATAGTATTAGTTGGTTGTTATGGAGGGTCAAGGAAAGGTTTATATATGGAGGTAAACTTTCTTTGTTGGTTGCCAGGGGTGGGAGGGGAGGGGAGGGAACACAGAAAAAAAAATGCATTGACCCATGTCACTTTAGTTTGTGTATTTCACTGTACATAAATTATACTTCAATAAAATGCATTGAAAATAATTTCTTAGGGCAGTAGTTTCAGAGGTTTATCCACCCTCCATGGTTTCAGAAAGTCTAGACTCCATAAGAATTTGAACTTCTGTTCTGCAATTTCTCTCTTTTGGTCAGGATTCTTCTGTGGAATCTTTGATCAAAATGTTCAGTAAAATTGTAGCCATTTCTTCCGGTCTCATACCAGAGGAGGCACTAATTCTTGGAGGCAATTAGCTATACATTTTATATCCTCCTTCTGTTACTGACTCTCCTTTTTCCTCCAAGTGAATAGAGCACAGTTTTTGTGCTTTGGATGGCAGTGTGCAAATATTAAAGGCCCCAGACACTATGCAATGAACTAGTAGGTAGTAGAACAGGAGCTCTGGTGGCATAGTGCCTAAGGCACTTGACTGCTAACCAGAAGCCTGGAGGTTCAAACCTACCATCCACTCCTCAGAAGGAAGGTTGGGCAATCTATTTCTGTAGTGATACTGCCTCGGAAATACAAAGAGGGGTCGCTAGGAGTCGGATCGACTCGATGGCAGTGAGTTAGTATGTAGAACAGAAACACTGAACACCAGCCAGTTAATTGGGATGTCCCATGAAACCCAAACCAATGAACAAAATCCCATGAGGTATTTGGTTGTACATAAATAAGCAGCTTCAGAAGCTACTCTTTTTTTTTTTTTTTTTTAATAAATATGTGTTACACAAAGTTTGCTAATTCAACTTTTTACAGATATACAACTTATTGACAGCAATTATAATAATCATCTGTGTGACACTACCCTACCCATATTTTTATTTTTAACTCACTTTTGATTTAGATTACGAATAGTCTTTCCTTCTGTTTGGCTAAGAAGAAGAGGAGATATGGGTCAAGGCTTCTGGTTCTTAGAGCGGAACCTACTTTAATCAGCATGTGGATGGAACAGACACAGTGATTCATTGGCTCCATAATGTCATTTCATATTTAACAAGAGCAGAGATTCAGACAGGCGTTTTAGTTAGCCTGATAAGCAACAGAAGAAGGAGGCTTCCATGGTTTCACTGAGTAAGAACGAAATCATCTTCTGCTGCAAGAATATCACTTAAGAGGGGCAAGACCATGAGTGTGGAAGGAAATATAGGGGCTGTTTGGGGAGGTGAGGAGAGGTATGAAAGGAGGATAGTTTTGATCCTGCAGATCCTGAGGAGAGAATGGCTTTGATTTTGTTTGCAGTCCTCCAGGCTAATCCAGGGTGGGGATTAGAGTCCAAATTCCTTCCTTAGCCCTGGAATCAATGAATCTCTTTTCTGAAATATGTCGGTTAAGCGCTTTATTTCAGCTTTTACTGCTGAAATAAGTAGAATTATGTCATTACTAGTTATAAAATTAGCCAACTTCCCTTTCAGAAAAAGAAAAGAGGCCACAATGTTTGAAAATCAGCTTTTTGAATGCCCTGGAGTGACTCCACACTCACTGCAAAATAGCCTTTCTATCTTTCTGATGCTCAATTTAACAGCAATTACAATAATCAAGTTACCTTCTTGCTCTAAGATTACTGACAGAGAAAAGGATGACTGAGCCAGGGTATGGATCTCTGAAAACAAAGAAATGTCTAGTGAGCAATTGGTAGCTGTTCATGTTCCCCAGGATGGGGAAGACCCCTCTCTGCAGCAAGAAGAGGTGACTGACCCCCAGCTCATGTTCTGGAACTGAGGCTGGGGTATAAGGCCTATTCTGTTCCCAATACAAAAGGCTGATATGGTGCAGGGGCTTGGCCTTTAGGACCTCCTTAAACTCCTCCATGTTGCTGGAAAGGTTCCCATAGCCTTTGAGACATACTGTTCTAAAGCCCCAGTTTTACAATTTAAGAAATAATTTAAAAAGCATTATTATTATTTTGATAAAACAGTTGTAAAGAATTGAGTTTGTTCCATAGCATGAACTCATCAGTGATGGAGGGATTCTCTCATTTTATTTTTTTCCCTTATAGTAAGGATAGTTAGGCTACAGTAACAAACAACATCAAAATCTGCATGGCTTAAAACAACAAAGGATTATTTTTTGCTCATTTTTCTGTGTATCAGAGTCAGCAGTTCATTGTGCTCACTCAGGCCCCTGAGCTGACAGGACAACCTCATCTTGAGAAGGGCCAGTTGCTGTACTAGAGGGGAGGGAACTCAAGATTTTCCAGCGTCTCCCACTGAATACTTGGCCCAGAAGATACATGCACCACTGCTTAGCCAGCACTAGTCCCACAGCTGCACTCAACCACAAGTGGGCAGGAAGTGCCATACCATTGGCCTAGAGATGGGAGAACAGGGAATCTTTGGCCAAAAGGGCCAATGTCTGCCACAAACCCCAAAGGTTTTATGTTATGACTTCTTACTGCTACATGAGATTCCTTAGCAGCACCTGGGAACTTATTAGAAATACAAATTCTCACCTCCACCCTGGGTCTACTGAATCAGTAACTCTGGAGGTAAAGGCCATAAATCTGGCTGAAGCAGCCCTCCAGGTGATTGTGGTGCACACTAACATTTGAGAGGCACTGCTAGAGCACACACTGACTTTTTTATTCTGTTCTAGAGATGAGAATCTGGGTTGTCTCGACACCTTGTTCACAGTCAACACCACCACAACCAACCTACTCATATTGCCTTATAAACCTGTGCAAGTGTTTCTCTAGATTATATGCCCAGGTTTAGGGACTGAATCATAGTGGCTGTAGGGTTATGGAGGTGAGTTGACCTTTCTGTGCCTCAGTTTTCCCCTCCAGGCACCTCCCTTGGAGTGTAGACCTGTAAGGCACTAAGCAGCTCCAGACAGTGTTCTAAACCATGGTACCTGGATCCACTTGTATACAGATTGGCCCTACTTATGATGGAGTTCCGTTCTGACAACTCTTAGTAAGTCAGTTCTGATGTAAGTTAAATACTTCTTTTTTTTTGTTTTTCAGTTTTCATTATTATTGCCTTTTATTATCAGTAGCTTTATAAGTCTGACTTTATTTGTCTTTGGGGGTTGGCATGAGAATGGTAACATCAGTAAATTATGTGCTGCAACATTGTATATAGTACATATTACTAATAATAAGATGTACGAAAAATAAACAAAGAAATAAAACCCACCAGATGGTTTTAAGTGCAATTTGTCGTAACTCAATTACATCATAAGTTGGGGACTGCCTGTATGGTGATCAACTGTGAGGTGTGTTCTGGGAAGTCTGTGGACAGTCATAGATTCCAAAGTTTAGAAATAAGAGAGGAGTATGGCTTATTCAAAGAGGAGCATGCAAAGCTTTGGAGGACACCTCACATGTGCCTGTGAATGTCATGTATGGCAAGGGGCATGTATGTGCCTGGTTATGCACAGGGAAACCACCTGCTAAACTCTCTGCCACTACCCTCCTTCATTTCTGTCTTTCTGTCTGGAGAGTTCTTGAATTACCTGAGCAGAAGGACACATCTTCCTTATTCATCTCTGTTGTGTCATGGACTCACTCACTGACATCGGTATCACTACGGAAGTAGATTGCCCAGCCTTCCTTCCGAGGAGTGGCTGGTGGATTTGAACCGCCAGCCTTCTGGTTAGCAGTCAAATGCCTTAGGCACTAAGCCACCAGAGCTCCCAGGCATCACCATTTCAAGGCTTAAACATTTAACAAATCCTTTTAATTCACTCTTTCACCTAAATATTCACCAGTGTTCACATGGTTATGAAAAGGCAAACAAACAATGCCCCTTTAATGTTTTGCTGTTTTACTGATCTAATAATAATCAGTCAATGCCTTTTATGTGCCTGGTCCTTGCAAGGAATACAGACTTGAACAAAACAGATAAAGTGAATGTCCTGTGGTACTTCCAGAATATCAGGGAGAACAATTAAAGACAAGGGGTTTGAGGGCTGTTGGGATAATGGGAGGGTGAGGAGGAGGGGGTACCCCTGCCTGAGGCTCACTAAAGCTGCTGCCTGATAATAGGAAATGTGGATGAAGCCTCGAGGCATGAGGCATGATGGGAGGCCAATAATTAGACTGAGGCCTACCCAGTAAGTAAGTCTGGTTCCAAAGTCTGTGATTTTACCTGGGGGTTCTGAACAATAGATTCTTGCTAATTTGTGGATGGACCCAGGAATCCTGTTTCATGGATGTTATGGGTTGAATGTGTCCCTCCAAAATGTGTAGAACTTCTGACCCCTATACATGTAATCTCATTTAGGAATTGGATTTTCTTATATGAATGAGTCCATATTAGTGTAGGCTGTGTCTTAAACTATCACTTTTGGGATGTATAAGAGCAGATTAGGCACAGAAGCAAACAAGGAAAAATAGGGGGAGATAGATGCCATATGAAGATTGCCAAGGAACTGAGGAACAGAAGCTGAAGGAAGTAAAGATCTTCCTCCCAGAGCAGAGAGAGAAGGCCTTCCCCTAAAGCCAGTGCCCTGAATTCAGACTTCTAGTCTCCTAAACTGTGAGAAAAGAAATTTCTGTTCTAATGTTCTGTTGTATTCTAATGAACACCACCCACTTGTGGTATTTCTGTTATAGCAGCACTAAGAAACTAAGACAATAGGATCTCACACTACAGCTTTGTTACAACTGCTGTATTCTTGCTTAGATTGAACAGAACAGTGGCTATGGACACCATCAGTGTCTTCCCAGTGCATACTTCCCAGGTGTCCCATTTATTACAGGAGACCTTCTGTCTTGTCTTCACAACCCCTAGACGAAAGGGCCTGCACATCCCATTAAAAAAAAATAAGGTAGGGCCTGCACATCCCATTAAAAAAAAATAAGGTCATTTTTCCCCTTCTTTCTCTTTCCTGATAAACATTTAGCTGTAAGGTGTATCCCAAAGAACACAGACCTCCAGCGCTCCTCTTGGTCCAGAGCAGCAGAGGCTCAGGGAAGCTTGGCAGGTTTCTGTTTCCTGAGGGATCACTCACATCATCTCGCCTGCTTGAGGAGAACATAGAACCCTTCACAACTGCACAAGGACAGGCATTCAGTCTGAGAGACAATAAGGAATTCACAGGGATCAGGCTTTCCTTCTTCATGGACTGAAATGACTATTTTATGTGCATTTGGATGAAATAAGGAGCATTTCTGTTGATTCCGGGTTTACCTAACTGAATTCAGCTATGCGAGGAAGTTTAAATTGGCTTGCAGTCTGTGGGCATATGGAAGGCTGAAAAGAGCTGTGTGTCAGCAGATCTGGGGCTGAATCACAAATTTGTTCAGGAAGTCCAAGATTAAAGTTCAGTTTATATTATTATGTAACAAATATACCTGCCAAGCAACACATCAAGGCAAATAAATTTGAAACATTTTTTCATAGGATAGAGCTGGCATACAAAGCTTGTATTTATTTAAGACTTATGGGAATGGTAAATAAGGCCACTTCTGTGGAATCCTTAAAAAAATAGTTTACAGATTTAGAGTGAGGAGTGAAAGTCTGGGATGCTCATAAGGTAGGAGCATCCTGCCAACAGTCACGTCCACTTCATCTAATTGTTTACTGTCCCATTCCTCTGGGTGCAATTGCATTCCCCAGGAAGATGTGTCCCTGGTAGGAAAGAGGGGTTTTGAAATGAAATCACCACAGATGTGGTCTTCTTACAAATCATAAATATGTAAAAGTGAAGTTATTAAAACGAAGAAGAAGAAGAAGAAGATATTGCGATATCAAGTAATATTTAATTTAAAAGTGGATCAGGGTCTCTGTTTCTGGAATGACAAAGTAAGGACTTCCAAAAATCCACAAAAGGAATGAGAACACTGGCAAAAATATTAAAAATCAACTTCTTCAGAACTGTGGAAATTAACTAAAGATATGCAACCATTCAAGGAGAATTTATTCGAAAAAATATTTGGATCTTGATAAGATGCAGCAAGCATTGCAGTGTTTTCACTTGCCCTAATTCCATTCCTCTCCCATCAGTTCTGCAATAGCCTTAAAGATCAATAGCCACACAATTATGACAGTTGTGAAAACCAGCAACCTTGTTTGTAGTCAACTGGAGGAAGCAGTTGACTACAAACAGGTTTAGAGTTCCCCAAAAGCTCCACTACCCAAAATTGTCATTATTTGATCTGTCTGACAGCTCACTGAAAAGCTACATTCTCAAGGTCTGTTTTTATTTTACCAGACTCAGAGCTCACTGTGTGTAAACAGCCCTACACACAGGACGTTCATATAAATAAATTAAAAAAAAAAAAATCAGCGGCAATTGTTTAACCTGAAATGGCATTGCCAGTTGGGACCAACAAAAGGCTAACAGAAACGTAAAAGGAAAAAATGAACAATGAGATGCACATAGGGGGCTTTGAAGAGCTCCAGCATATGACAGGAAATCTGGAAAACTACATGTGTTCAGGACTATGTGCATGCCCAGAGCACTGCGCATGCCCAGGAAGTATCTGAGAAGGTCCTATGCTTTGACCTCTGGCTATACTGAGGTTCCTCTCAAGCAGGAAGGAAAGTATAAGGCAGAGATGTAAATGCCTGCCAGAATATTGAAGGTGGGTTCTAATATACACACACAGTCCTGAGCAAAGCTTAGGATTCATATGTTTAACAAGTTTAAGGAAATATCTGTTCAATCATTACCTGTTGTTGTCAAGTTGATTCCAACTTATAGCAACCCTGTAGAACAGAGTACAACTGCCCCATAGGGTTTCCAAGGCTGTAAATATTATGGAAGCAGACTGCCACATCTTTCTCCCACAAAGTAGCTGGTGGGTTCAAATCATTGACCTTTCAGTTAGCAGTCAATCACTTTAATCACTAAGCCACCAGGGATCTTTAGTTCCATCATTAGATGACCACTAAGATAATTAAGCACAGATGTCAACTGCATACATAATAAAGAATACAGATTTTACAGAATTAAAGACTATAGAATTAGTCCAACAAACGACAACAGTAACAAACCCTGGGAGAGGATAATCTGACCTTCAGAGTTGACACATTATATTGTTCAAAATGTCCAGTTTTCAATGAAAAACAATATGAACATGCAAAGAAACAGAAAAGTGTGCTACATACACAGAAAGGAGAAATAGTTAATGAAACTATCCCTAAGATGTTGGACTTTAACTCAGGTACTAAAAACATGTTCAAAGAAAAAAAAAAAAAACATGTTTAAATAATCAAAGGAAAATATGAGAATGTTGTCTCACCAAATAGTGAATGTCAATAAAGAGAATGAAATTATTTAAAAGAACCAAATAGAAATAATGGAGTTGAAAAGTATAATAACTGAAATGAAAAATTCACTAGAACAGCTCAGCAGTGGATATGAGGAAGTAGAAGTAAAAATCGGCTAACTTGAATGCAGGTCAATTGAGATTATCCAGTTTGAGGGGAAAAAAAAAGAAAGGAAGAAAGAAAAAATAAAAGTAAACAGACTCTCAGAGACATGTGGGGCCACCATTAAGCATACCAATATATATATATATATATATATATATATAAAATGGGAGAACAGAAGGAGAGGAGAGAGAGAAAGGGGGGAAGTGATGTTTGAAGAAGTAATGGCTGAAAACTTCCCAAATCTGATGAAAAATATTAATATGCACATCCAAGAAGCTCAAAGAACTCCAAGTATGAGAAACTCAAAGTTCACACCTAGATACATCATAGTCAAGAGTTTGAAAGCCAAAGTAAAGACTTTTTCAAAGCAACAAGAGGAAAGCGAGTGTGTCATCAAGCACAGAGGATGTTCAACAAGAACAACAGCAAACTTTTCACCAGCAATCACAGAGGACAGAAGGCAGTGGGATAATATATTAAAGTACTGAAAGAAAAAGACCAGCAACAAGTAATTCTATACCCAGCAAAACTATATTTCATTTAAAAAGAAGGAATTTAGTTATTCCCAGATACAGAAAAACTGAGAAACCGCATTGTTAACACACTTGCTCTACAAGAGATATTAAAATTCGAGGAGTTCTGGCAAGATGGTGAACTAGGCAGAAGAACTGCACAGACCCTCTTCAACAAAGACAAGGGAAACCAATTGACACAGACACAGAAGATGATCATGGACCCCTGAGCCTTGAAGGGAAGGATAAAGTAGACTAAACCCCAACTAGCAGAAGAATTTGTGTGAAAATACCAAAAAAGGAGACATAAGGAGCTGCGGTCTGGCAGGGACCTGAACGCCCCTGATGGCACAAACGGCTTGAACATTCCTGAGTCGTGGTAGGACCTAAAAATTAACCTAAAAATCACCCTGCTAGCCAGGGACTGCACGGACTGTGCACGGTGGCTGGGGAACAAACGGAGAAGGTGAAGAGAAAGGTGGGCTCAGCTGTGGACTTTTGCCGGTCTGGAGGTCGCCGCCATTTTGAAGGTTTTAAAAGCAGCTTGACTATTTTGGATATTTAAAGAGACAGTGCTCTAGCAGATTCCTGTGGTTGTAGGACTTAAGAATTAACCTAAAAATCACCC
>NW_006921604.1:2195357-2214061 GCF_000298275.1 Orycteropus afer afer | reverse complement strand
TCCCAGCAGTGCTGGTCCCTCAGTGTCTCACTCAGCGATGCGTGTCTCTTGCGTCTCTTTCCCAGCAGCACATGTCTCTTTCCAGGGTGTGTGTCTCTTTCAGCAGTACGTGTCTCTTGTAGCAGCACGTCTCTCACAGGAGCGCGTCCTTCCTCAGCCAGCAGTCAGAGAGACTTCTGCCTCTAGAAGGCCTCCTTTTGAGCTTGGCAGAGTGGCCAAGCTAGCCAATCACAGCATCAGAACTCTAAGCACATAAGAGAGAGTGGGCACCTCCCAGAACATTGTTTTGTGCCACGCCCAACAGAAATACTCCAGGTGGACAACTTCAGCAATCAGGAGCTCCTCAGTTGCTCATAGAAAATCCCACCTTGGAGTTTACAAAGACTTATGGGTAAAAAAGCCACACTAAGTAATTTACTACACCACAGTCTACTATGGAAATTAAGTTGCTGTTGATCTGAAATAGATCATTTTAAATTAAGATGTTAATTATAATCCCCAAGGCAACCACAACAAAATATATCAAAGACATATATTAAAAGAAATATCAAAGGAATTTAAATGATGGACTAGAAAATATCTATTTAACACAAAAGAGCAAGTTGTTGTTGTTGTTAGATGCTGTCAAGTGTGCTCTAACTCATAGTGACCTATGTACAACAGAACTAAACACTGCCCAGTCCTGTTCCACCTTCACCAATCGTTGCTACGCTTGAGTCCACCATTGCAGCCATTGTGTTAATCTCTCTTGTTGAGGGTCTTCTCCTTTTTTGCTCACCCTCTACCAAGCATGATATCCTTCTCAAGGGACTTGACCCTTCTGATAAAGTGTAAGAGACAAAGTGTGGCCATTCCCACTCCTAAGGAGCATTCTGGCTGTACTTCTTCGAAGATGTATTTGTTAGTTCTTCTGGCAATCCATGGTATTTTCAATGTTCTTCACCGACATTACAATTCAGATGCATAAATTCTTCTTTTGTCTTCATTATTTCTTATCCATCTTTCAAATGCATATGAGGCTATTGAAAATACCGTGGCTTAGGTAGATGCACCTTAGTCTTCAAAGTGACATCTTTGTTCTTTAACACTTTAAAGAGGTCTTTTGCAGCAGAGCTGCCCATTGCAATATGTCATTTGATTTCTTGACTGCTGCTTCCATGGGCATTGATTGTGGATCCAAGTAAAATGAAATCCTTGACAACTTTAATCTTTTTTCCATTTATGATGATGTTGCTTATTAGTCCAGTTGTGAGGATTTTTTTTTATGTTGAGATACAATCCATGCTAAAGGCAATAGTATGATTTCTGATCTTCATCAGTAAGTACTTCAAGTCTTCACTTTCAGCAAGCAAGCTTGTGTCATCTGCATATCACAGTTTATTTATGAGTCTTATTCCAGTCCTGATGCTGAGTTCTTCTTCATACATTCCAGGATTATTTGCTCAGCATAGATTGAATAAATATGATGAAAGGATACAACCCTGACATACATCTTTCCTGATTTTAAACCATGCAGTATCCCTTTGTTCTGTTTGAATGGCTGCCTCTTGGTCTATGTACAGGTTCCTCATAAGCACAATTAAGTGTTCTGGAATTCCCATTCTTCACAATGTTATTCATAATCTGTTATGATCCATACAAATTCCTTTGCATAGTCAATAAAACATAGGTAAACATTTTCGTGGTATTTTTTGTGCAAAAAGGGCATGGGGGCAGTGTCTTATGACCTACTCTAACTTCACAAGGGGGAGAGAGAATCACCAGCCCAAGGTAATCCTATGAGACAGAAGTCAGATATGACGTCACCCTTCAACCCTTTTTACTAATTCTGACACCAACCGTCCCTCCCACGACACTGCCCTTCTCTGCTGGGTTTGATAATTCATTTAGAATTCACAGACAATACTCATGATCAAGGGGTTTACTTAGGGAAGCAACAGGTTACAATCCAGATTCAAGAACGTTTCAGGATACAATTCTTCAATCAGGATAGCCTCTTCTCAGCTGCACCACAGGTACTTCTCTTTCTGGCCTCAGACCTTCAGCTTGGCCTCTGCCCTGCTCAGGTTAGTGTTACAAAGGTCTTTTAGCTATGCCCCTGCAGCTGCCATCTCCCTGACATTTCTCTACCAAGGAGGTCCAGTATAGGGATCTCAGGTCCAACGAAATGCTTTACTCCTAGTTCTTTCACGATAGCAGTGAGATCCCCCTTTTCCACCTCTGGAATGGCTCATTTTAACACTAGAAAATGACAAAACTGACCAATCCCCCATGTTCAGGTTCCATATATAGTATTTGCACAGTCTCATCCCCACAAGGGTGTCACGTACCTTATTTACATCATTAGCAAGCTGTCCAATCCATTTGATGGGTCACAAGCACTTCACATCTGTTTAGTACGACACAGCCATTGGTTGAGAATCACAAAGACCATGGCTGGAAGAGCCATACCAAGTAATTCATGACACCACACTTTGCTTTTAGCAAAGAGATCCATCTTCTCCAGCCACAATGGAGTAAAATTAGAAATGAATAAAAGAAGGAAATTTGTCTGATAGTGCCCAGCTCTGCTCCATGGGCCAGATTTGCCCACCACCAGAGTCTTCTCTGTAGTCTGACTCTGCCCACCACTGTCCCTGGTCTTGTGGTTCATGCCTCATGAACTAAACCAAACCAAAAAACACAGTGCCGTCGAGTCGGATCCGACTCATAGCGACCCCTCCTTGGTTTTCCGAGGCGGTATCACTACGGAAGTAGATTGTCCAACCTTCCTTCTGAGGAGTGGCTGGTGGGTTTGAACCCCCAGCCTTCTGGTTAGCAGTCAAATGCCTTAGGCACTACGCCACCAGAGCTCCTTGCACTACTACCTCCATTTCTCTGACACTGAGCTCTGCTGTACTTGCTGCTGTTTTTCTTGGTATTCAGTGTTATCAGCTCAGTGAGTATTTCTAGCTCAGCATTACAGCCCTTGACCTGTATTACAGCTCTTCTGGGAGGTTTCCAGCAGAGGGATGTACTCCTCTCCTGCTTCTCCATGATCATGAAGCCCCAAGATCTTGGCAGCTTATATAGGAACAAAAACCAAACCAAACCTGTTGCTGTCAAGTCAATTCCAACTCATAGTGACCCTATAGGACAGAGTAGAACTGCCCCCATAAGGTTTCCAAGACTCTAAATCTTTACGGAAGCAGACTGCCACATCTTCCTCCCATGGAGTGGCTGGTGAGTTTGAACTGCTGACCTTTCAGTTGGGAGCTGAGCACTTAATCACTGTGCCACCAGAGCTCCTCCTTATAGGAACACTCCTTGTCAATTTCAGGATATGGCTTTCATAAACCAACCAATCCCTTAGGCAGATCATAAACTGACCACTCTTGCTAGGATTTATAAGCATTTTATGCAGATAGGAAAACCTGCAAGCCACATTTACAGTCAGTAAACAACCAATCCCTTACAAGGTTGAAGCCCAACCAATTAATGTAATTTTCGGAGAATTGCAAACCCAAGGCCAGAAAGGTTATTTCAGAGAAAACCTATTGCTACCACAATTTCATTTTAAAATAAATGTTTGACTATATGCATATATAACTTCAGTTAACAGTTACATCCAATCAAATCTAAATAAATCAATGAATTAACAAGATTCACCATTTTTATCCAATGCTAAGAAAAAAAATACCCTGCCAATTAAGATGTGATATTTTCTCAATAATAAAAATATTTCCAATTTCAGAGATGTTAATGAGAAAATAAACATGTAGAATTATTGACATATAGTAACTGAAAACTGTCTGGATTTTTGCTCACTTTATTTTCAAATGATGTTAGTGAGTATTACTGATTTTCAAAGGAATCAACAGCATTTCTGTTTTAGGTAAGTTTAGGATGCCCTCTATCACAACTTCTATTCAACATTGTATTGGAAGTCCCAGCCAGGACAATAAGGCAAGAAAGGGAAATCAAAGGCATCCAAATTGGTAAGGAAGAAGTCAAACTATCCCTATTTGCTGATGATATGATCCTATACCTAGAAAACTCAAGAGACTCAGTCAAAAATCTACTGGAACTAATTGAGACATTTAGCATTGTGGCAGGATACAAGATCAACATCCAAAAATCAGTTGGATTCCTCTACACCAGCAAAGAGATTGCTGAAAAAGAAAAAAAGAAATCAATACCATTTACAATAGCTACCAATAAAATAAAATACTTGGGAAAAAATCTTACCAGGGACACAAAACACCTGTGCAAAGAAGACTATAAAAAACTACTTCAAGAAACCATAAGAGATCTACATAAATGGAAGAACATCCCATGTTCATGGATACGAAGATTGAACATTGTGAAAATGTCAGTTGTACCCAAAGCAATCCGTACATTCAATGCAATCCCAATCCAGAGCCCATTAACATTTTGTAAGGATATGGAAAACCCAATCACTAACTTTATATGGAAAGGAAAGAGACCTCGGATAAGCAAAGCACTATTGAAGAAGAAGAACAAAGTAGGAGGTCTCACACTTCTGGGATCTCAAAACCTACCATACAGCTACAGTAGTCAAAACTGCCTGGTACTGGTACAATGACAGACACATAGACCAATGGAATAGAATTAAGAACCCAGAAATAGATCCATCAACCTATGATCAGCTGATCTTTGACAGAGGGCCTAAATCCATTAAATGGAGAAGAGAATGTTTGTTTAAGAAATAAATGGTGCTGGGAAAACTGGATATGCATTTGCAGAAAAATGAAACAAGATCTGTACCTCACACTATACACAAAAACTAACTCCAGATGAGTCAAAGACTTAAATGTGAAACCTAAAACTATGAAGTTCCTCAAGGAAAAACGGAGCAAATTTAGGGACCCTAATATAATGCACTTGACTGCTAACCAGAAGGCTGGTGGTTCAAACCCACCAGCCACTCCTCGGAAGGAAGGTTGGGCAATCTACTTCCATAGTGATATCGCCTCAGAAACCCAAGGAGGGGTCGCTATGAGTCGGGTCTGATTCAACAGCACATAACAACAACAATATATGGTATAAATAGACTATCAAGCAGTTTTAGGTAAGTTTAGCATCTTTCCCCTCCCTACCCAACATATATACATTCTCTCCTTTCACTTTAGCCCTTTTAAATATACCTATCCCTGCCCAGTTTCCTCCTCCATAGTATGAAAATATCTCTGCTGTTTTTTTTCACTTGCCCTGTCTTCCTATACTTCTTTCATAGAGTGCGAACGCTGTAGGAGCAGAATCCAGGGAAAGCAGTCTTTGGTGAAGACCGCTGGACTCTGGATACGTAAATGAAGGTTTCATTCTTGGCCTACATTTGTTAGCTTGCCTTTGGTTGCAGATATCAGCAAACCCAAATCAAAATGGCTGAAGTAGTAAATAAAATGTATTGTTTTGCATGACATGAAATCTGAAAACTGGGTAAAGAAAGATTCCAATTCTTCCCACCATTCTTCTCTATCATCCTCATCAGGTTAGCTAGCTCCCCTTGAGGTCATAGGACAGCTCCAGCAGTTCTAGGTATTATATTTAGACCTGGCAACATTCAACCTCTTCCTCATTTATCTGAAAAGATAATGTTCCCAGACTTGACCCGGGGGTCATGACTTCATATTTTAACCCTAAACCAATCACTAGCAAGAAGAATGGAACGTCCATTATTTGTTGAGAATGGTGGTTTTCAACATTGGCTATGCTTCTGAGTCACCTGGGAGCTATCAATAATCTGATGTTCATACACCAGCCCAAGAGAAAGACAATCTCTGGAAGTGGGCCCAAGGTATCACTTTATATACGTGAAGCCAAGGTTGAGAACCACAAGTTCAGAACACTGTTGAAACATCTTCAGGGTTGGGGCCAGGGCCCACTATCTGCAAAGCACAGATGACTCCATGAAGGAGGGGGGACACCTAACCAAAAGAGAAATCCTGTTAGGAAGGGAGGTAAATATATGTGATGGTGAACAACTAAGAATATATGGTACAGAGACCCATGGCAGGTAATGTCTTCTTACAGACTTGGTTTCTTTGTCTATATAAATAGTAGTAAACACTATTATTACTACAGTGATCCCTATAATTAACAGGGATTTCATGTAGATGATCCTAGCATATACCAGATGCAGGACCTGGATTTTCTGATCACATCAAACTGCAAATGTGATGTTTGTGCTTCTGATGTGCAGTGTGCACTCCATCCACAAAAGCCAGTGATGGAGAATAATAAAGCATAGTTCCCTCTAGTTCTGAGTTAAGATTCTAGATACTGCCTTTTAGCCTCTGAAAGATGAGTTTTAGGGAAGGTGGATTAACTGTTTCCTGAAACTTTATTAAAAAAAATTTATTGTGATTTAGGTGAAAAGTTTACAGAGCAAATTCGTTTTCCATTTGATGGTTCATACACATTTTGTTTTGTGATACTGACTGTGATGCCCACAACATGACAGCTCTCTTCTCACTTTATCCCTGTGGTTACCTTTTCTCTGTGTCCTTCTTTCCTATGCATTCCTGCCTTCCAAGCTTTCTCCTTGCTGCCCTTCTGATTTCCTATGGTTGATTATTCTGAGTAAGTACCTCCCTGGTGTAATTGTTCACCTCATAGGCTTATTGTTTGGCTGCAAGTTAAGTCATGGGAATGCGCCCAATTCCAGACCCAAAGGGTGACTAGGGGCCATAGTCTTGGGGGTTTCACCTGTCTCTGTCAGACCAGGAAGTCTGGTCTTGTTCATGGTTTTGAGTTTTGTTCTACAAGTGATAATATGTTCATTCTCTATGACTGATTTCTAATGTTACTAAAAGTATAAGATAATCGAAACTAGACAGAGCCTCAATGCTTTTGGTGTTTTGCATACAGTTGCTCAATGTTTGTATTTCACACTTTTTTTTTCAACAACTCCTACCCTTTAGGGAAAGTCTGCTGACACCTAGGACACATGATTCTTTTACATCCACCCATCACAAGCTCCCCAAATCCTAAACCAAAAGGTAGGTCAGGCCATGTTGTAGTTGTACATACAGACCTTGAGTCTCTTGGGTCTCAGGTATATATAATAAAACCTGTAGGATTATGGACAATTTGCTTGGATTATTTTATTGAAAAAGAATAGCATCAAGTGAAAAAGATCCTCAAGTGTTTCACCCTGCACCAAAAGAAACAGCCCAAAGTGTCAAAACACAGGCAGAGAAATCCAACTTCAACATCTCGCTCCACTACTTACTAGCTGTGTATCTAATACACGTTGAAGAATGTGACTAATCATATGTAACAAATACTATTGTTGAGGGGAACTGTAGGAGGTACGAATAGACTTCGGAAGAGCAAAATGTCAGTGTAAGCTTGATACAGAATTATGGAAAACAGGACATCAGAGCAAGCTCAACATAACCACTGAGGCAAGTTGAACAATGGTTGTTACTAAAAGCAGGATGATGTATAACAACTGTGGCTTTATTTCCACATAAACAGAGCTGAAAATCCATTACAGCTTTGTAACCTCTTGTGGGCTACCTGCAGTCAGGGTTTTTTGTTGTTGCTGTTTTGGGAATTCTCTTTGTTTACTCAATAATAAACTTAGCTAATCCTGTATTTATAAACTGATGTTTGGGTCTTCCCTTGGGTCTCAATCTCTTATTTCTCCTACATGATCCTGGGCAAAGTTAATCCCTCTCACTTTGTGCATCCATTTCTCTGCTCTGTAAAATGCAGATAAAAATACCCTCACAGTGCTATTGTGAGAATTAAATGAATATACAGAAAATTACTAAATAGGGCCTGGCACAAGGCAGGTGTACCATAAACGTTAGCTACTGTTAAAATGAACTGAAAGTGAAAAATAGTGGCAGGTTTCTGAAGACATGTATGGAAATTAAAGATTCTGAAATGAATCAACATCAAGATGTGAACTGAGATTTTTAGAAAGACAAACATAAATAATAGTACTACTGAAAGATTGAGAAAGGGACTCAAAGGCTGCCGAGTGCACTACATTCTTTCCCTCAGCAAGGACTATATTCTTAAAGTCTGGAATGCATAAATTCTTACTCTTTAAGCCAAACCACCAAATCACCTAGTACTTTGACCTCTACAACCAACAGCTAAGAAGAAGCCCTTGAATGTAACCTCCCAATGGTAATACTTATCATTCTAGCCAGTGAAGTGACATAAATATGCAAGAAATTAGGAAACTTGTAGCAAATGGGGAAAGTAATTTAATATCTCTGGGCCTGAATTCCTTAAGTTCTGTAATTGGATCAAGTCAAAACATCAAGACTCCATACTTGACCTATATTGTCTTAACTGACCAAAATTGAATTTTAGTGTCATATGGCTTACAGTAACCAACCACAAAAAAAAAGATCTATATGAAACCTGCACGTAGTTTTACAAATGAGAATTTCAGCTACCCAAGTCAGTGACTCCAGAATGAAGAACCACATTACAACTGTTTTCGTGAAATTATTTTGAGAGATACTATTTCATTTCTCCTTTCTGATGTTGAGAGATAAATAGATGACTTCTTCAGTCTCTCTTCTTGGCTTCAAAAAAGATCAGAGTTATTGCTTCAGTACAGCCTTGACAGCCATGTTGGCCACAACTTTCTTACCTGTATTTTCCCTGGTCCTTTTTTTTAAAAAAATAGATTGTTATCTTATTACATGTGTACTTGGTTGGAGCTACATCAAGTGACAGTGATGGAAATAAAGCTTAGTATGACTGAGAGGGCCAGACTACACAGAACCTCAAAAACCAGGCAGACAGGGTGCTGCACAGTGGAGGCAGAGCAGTGGGAAGGTGCTGCAATGACTCCGGTGTGAGAGACACACAGCCTAACGGCTGCATTGGGCCCACAGGGCACACAGAGAAATGTCTCTTCCTCAACTGAACTGAACACATCAACTGAAGAGATTTCGCTGACACACATATGCCGCTTCTTCAAAACAAATGTAAAGTAAGGGCTTTATTAACTTCTCTATTCCACTTCTAACTCCCTTAAACTTCCGCTTGGTCTTTTAAGTTTATAGGTGAAATGGGCACTACCTCTTGAAATAAAGAATTGTATTTTCTTATATATAAACTTTATATGTTATAAATATAAGTAGTAAACTGTATGAGTTAATATTATAAGGAATTGAACCACTGTCATATAAGATTTTAAGTTTTTACAAGGCCTGTGAAAATAAGGTCATTGTTCCTATTTATTCTCTTTCTACACAATGGCTCACATTATCCATTTCAGACGTTAATGTAAGGTTTCAATAAGGAAGCAAACAGTAGGAAATAAAATAGCATAGTAACTGATACACAGCAAGTGTGTATTATTGTGACCTTATTGTATGTATTTCTCAAGGCTAGCTTACATATTTGTTTGCCACAAAATTTACCTTCTCTGTGAGCTTATATGCATGCAAATTCTGGACAACAGGTAAGGAAGACCAAAGAACTGATGCATTTGAATTATGGTGTTGGTGAAGAATATAAAATATACCATGGACTGCCAGAACAAACAAATCCGCCTGGGATGAAGTACAACCGGAATGCTCCTTAGAAGGATGGTGACTCTTTGCTTCTTGTATTTCGGTCCCATAGTCAGGAGGGACCAGTCCCTGAAGGGTATCATGCTTGTAGAGAGTCAACAAAAAAAGAAGACTCCTCTCAACAAACTGGATTGACCCAGTGGCTGTAACAATGGGCCCAAGCACAGGAACCACTGTGAGGATGGCACAGGGCAAGGCAATGTTTCGTCCTGTTGTCCACAGGGCTGCTGAGTCAGAACCATCCTGATGGCACCCAACAAGAAGACATGTGAGCTATGACCCAAAAAAAAACCAAACCCATTGCCACTGAGTCAACGCTGAGTCAGAGGGACCCCCACTGGGTTTCCAAGGCTGTAAGTAGTAGAGCCTCATCTTCCTCTTGTGGAGCTGCTGGTAGGTTTGAACTGCCAACCTTCTGGTTAGCAGTCAAATGCCCTACCCACTACGCCACCAGAGCTATGACAGGATCCTGAATCCCTTTAAATTGCACATGATCTTTTAGTTTTTATTGTGATTTGGGTGAAAATTTAGAGAGCAAATTCATTTTCCATACAGCAATTCACACACTGTTTCATGACACTGACTGCAATTCCACACAATGTAACACCTCCCTTCCCACTTTCTCCCTGTAGTTAGTTACCTCTTTGTGCCCTTCCCTCCCACGTACTTCCACCCAATCTGAGCTGTCTCCCTGTATAAACACTGTTCTCCCACAATTGATTGCTCCAAGGAGTGTATCTACCTGATGTAAATGTTCACCCCATATGCCTATTACTTGGCTGGAAGCCACAGGAGTGAGTTCAGTTCCAGACCTGAAGGGTAACTAGGAGCCATAGTCTCAGGGGTCTCACCTAGCTCTATCAGACGAGCAAACGTGTGTGTGTGTGTGTGTGTGTGTGTTTAATGATTTTCCGTTTTGTTCCACATTGTTCTCCCACTCTATACAGGATCTCCTACACTGATCCCCCTCCAAGTGGTTGACAGTGGTAGTCAGGCACTATCTAGTTCTTCTGGTCTCATGGTTATATGGGCTGAGGATCACATGGTCTACTAGTCCCTTGAACTATTTCCATGCATCTTTCGTTTTCTTCATTCTTCTTTGTTCTGGACGAGGAGAGATCCATCGTTGCACCTAGAGAGCCGCTTGCAAGCTTTTGAGACCCCAGTTGCTACTCACCAAAGTAGGATGTAGAATGAAGTTTTTGTGTAGTATGTTAAAGTTGCACATGATCTTTAAAGAAGATAGAAAGTGTTGATTCTATGGGTCACATAACTACTCCCTTGAATAATTTCTTTAAACTCCTGGTTTTTGTAATGAACCGTTTTTAAGTGCCAACTCAGCCTCTCTTTTTGTGACTACTTCTGGCAACCTCTAGTGCATTACCTAGTCCTGGGCTCTAACCATAGCCAGAGAAGGACCAATCAACCTGGGGGACAACAACTGGGCACTGAGAGATGACTCACCCTCAGCTCACAGACTCTTGCTGCTGAAGTCCCCAGATGTATCCTGGTTTCCTCCTTTCCTAGGTCTTGTCTGATAAACGCTTATTTGGAGTGTATGCAATTCCCTTTCTTGCTTTAGCAGGATTAGGTTACACCAAAAATAACTATGACTCACAGTTTCAAATAAGACTTTGATTAAAAAAAAAAAGGGTCACTATCTTTGGCATACTGTATGTATTATAGCAAGTTGGTGATGCTGTTATTTTGTCCAGCAATAAGAAAATATGATGAGGATGGTCTCGCTTCATGGTATTTTTCTAATAACAATCAGTATTATTATGTAAAAATGCACATTTAAAATCTCATTATTATTTGCATTTAGGAAATTACGTATTTGTATATTATGTTAAAGATGTCATCATACTCCCAAAATTTATATTTTACACAAGTGTACATTCTGACTACAGTTTAAGACGCAGTGAAGAAGATAAATATCCTTATATTTTAACAACAGAATAGTTAAGAACTCCAAGTTTAAGAAAGTATAAAAAGAAATATTGTTTCACTATATTTATAATAACAAGAAAATGGAAACAACTCAAATGTTCAACAATAGGAAACTGGTTTTAAAAAAAAAAATCACAGAATCAGAATTCAAGTCATAAAACAGAATTTTGAGCAACCATTATGTATATAATGACATGGAAAGATCTAACTCTATTTTTATAATCCATACACTGTAACAATGTCTTCCTAGATAATTACCTTACAGTTTTCTCTCCTCAAACACCTCTTTAGCTATCTTCATTCATCCTAACCTTGCTTTCTACTTTATTTAGAAAACCAAGTCAATCAGAGACTTCTGTAATTTACTACCACAACATTTACCCACTAGTCAGCATCTGTTCTATATATGTTCTACTGCTGTTTTAATGGCTGGAATATCTTAGTAAAGGCCGACCCCTTCCCTTGAACACTAGATTCCTGTCCCTCCTGGTCATTCATTAAAGGTGCACTTCATCACAATGACAGAAGAGGGCGCTTTAAATGACGAATCTTATAAATCGCTCCAAATCAGTCTTGACAGTCTTGAACAGGCACGCACATAAGCACTCTTCATCTATACAAGCTACAGAAGAACACAGAGAACAAAAGTACATCAGCTGGTGAAAATTACCCACCTAGTGCTGTACACCAACACCCCCCCCAAACAAACATGCAGTAAAGAACAGAAATCCAAACTGAATGAAATAGCCTTGTTCAGGGATATGAAAAAAATACTTATTCTCTAAATTCAAACACTAAGACCAGAACTGAACCAAAAAGGGAAGAAATGAAATAAGAGTTTCATTTGACTAACCCTAGGAAAAGTATATTTAAAAATTAATGTCAATGGTCCTATAAGTGTATTTGTATGATCTCTTAAGAATTCCCAGATGTATAGTAGAGCTGACAAGGGACAAGGTTGTAGTAGCTTCTTGGTCACAGCCAGCTACCCAGAGGGACCAAGCAGTTGAACAGTGGGCTTGGGCCCACAGTTGCAGGGGATATCAAGCTCAATTGGCATGACATACTACACAATGCACTGTTCCACCTCCTACTTTGGTGAGTAGCAACTGGGATCTTAAAAGCTTGCAAGCAGCCATCTAGATACAACAATGGGTCTCTTCTTGTCCAGAGCAAAGAAGAAGGAAGAAAAACAAACAAGAATAAAGAAAACCAAAGATTCATGGAAAGAATTAGTCCTGGCAACTGGTACACCATGAGATCTGCAGCCTACATGACTGAGACCAGAAGAACTAAATGGTGCCCAGCTACCACTGTCAACCACTCAGAGGGGGATCTATGTAGGAGATCCTGGATAGAGAGGGAGAACAATGTGGAACAAAACTCAAAATCGTTTGGAAAAAAAAAAGGGGGGAGGACCAGGTTTGCTGGTCTGAAAGAGCCTGGTGGAACCACTGAGACTATGGCCCCTAGCTGCCCTTCAGGTCTGGATTGAACCCACAGCTGTGGCTTCCAGCCAAACAAAAGACAGGCATATGAGTTGAACATTTACCTGAGGTAGATATACTCCTTGGAGAGAACAATCTTGGGAGAAAGAAGGGCTGTTATGCACAGGGAGACAGCTCAGGGGGCAGGAGTGCATGGAGGGATGGACACAGGGAAGAGGTAACTATGGGGAGGAAGTGGGAGGGGAGCTGTTGCATTGTGGTAAACTGTGGTCAATGACATGAGACAAAGTGTATGTGAACTGCTGTATGGAAAGTAAATTTGCTCTGTAAATTTTTACCCAAATCACAATTAAAAAAAAAAAAAAGTCAGTAAGGAAAACTGTATTATGAGGTACCCAAGAAAGAACAGATTCAAATAAAAATAAGGTATATATTGTACAAAAGTGGATGAAGAAAATAAAATGTAATAAAGAGCAAAGTAAACACAACATAGGGGAAAAAAGCAAATGAAAAACAACTATAAAATGACAGAAATAAAGCATAACAATTATTTTAATAAGTGAGCATGGGCTTAATTTCCTTAGAATAAAATGATTTTTGGTTTGGCTAACAGAGCCAAATTCAACTGTATGTTCCATGTAAGAAAAAATCTAACACAAACTTATTCAGAAAAACTAAAACTACAGTGATTGCCAAGGCAATTCAGTAGAGAAAGGGTAGTCTTTTCAAAAACTGATTCTGGGGCAAGTGAATCTCTACATGTAAAAAATTAAAACCCTTAACTCACACCATCCCCCCAAATTAACTCATAATGAATCACAGACCTAAATGTAAGAGCAAACACTATCAAACTTTCAAAACGAAACAAACATAAGAGGAAATCTTTGTGACCTTGAGTTAGGCAAATAATTCTTAGACACACACCAAAAGTATGATCCATAAATTAAAAAAAAGATAAATTGTACTGCATCAAAATAAAAGCTTTCATACTGAATTTCTGTTACTGTTGCTGTGTGCCACTGAGTCAATTCCAGCTCACAATGACCCTTTAGGACAGACCAGAACTGCCCCCAAAAGGTTTCCTATGCTGTAATCTTTACGGGAGAAGATCGCCAGGACTTTTCTCCCATGGAGCAGCTGGTGGGTTTGAACCATTGATCTTTCAGTTAGCAGTTGAATGCTTAACCACTGTGCCACCAAGGTTCCTTATGCTGCACTAAAGCAAAAACCACTGCCATCGAGTCCATTCCAACTCATAGTGACCCTACAGGATAGAGTAGAACTGGCCCATAGTGTTTCCAATGTTTCAAATCTTCAGGAAAGCAGACTGCCTTATCCTTCTCTCATGGAGCACCTGGTGGGATTTGAACCTCTGATCTTTTGGTTGGCAGCCAAATGCTTTAACCACTGTACTAGGCATCATTAATAAGATCAAGAAATGACGGCAACTGGTTAAGAGGAATGATGGAAATCTTCTAAAATTGAATTGCGATGATAGCTGCACAATTTTATATGTTTGCTCAAAAGCACTGAAACCACTTAAGACAGAGGACATATAAATTTTACCTCAAGAATGCTGTTTCAAAAAAAATGTATATGGAAGTAAAAGGAACAAGAATAGCCAAAGCAGTCCTGAAGAACAACATGAAGAAACTAGTTTTATCAGATACAAAAATGAAATAAAGCTACAGTAATTAAGGCAGTACGGTAGGAGAGACAAAGATAAATGGGCAGAATACAGATCCCAGAAACAGACCTTCACTTGATAAAAACCTAATATATACTGGAGGGAGTATTACAGATCAGTGGGGAAAGGTATTCTTTTCAATTGAATTATGCTGAAAGACTGGTATCCACATGGGAAAAAACTGAAAATTGGATTAACAACAAAAAAAAAATCAGCTAGTCTTAATTCTTTCTTTCTCCCTATAGCCACAGCCACATTGTTTTTTTCATGTAACCCAGCAACTCCTACATGGAAAGCACAAAAGGTGTAGAGTACTTCCCTACTCTGACTTAGGGTTGGCAATGTGACTTATTCGACCAACAGGTTTTAAGGTGATGTGTTGCAAACAAGGCCTTTCCCTTATGAGCTTCTGCCAATGCCATGAGAAGAACATGCCCCAGGTAGTCCACTGGTCTCAGGAGAGTAATGAGACAAACACGGGACAGAACTGTCCCAGCAGACCTGCCACATGAAGCAGAATCAACTCAGCGAAGGCCAGCCTAGATTAGCCGACACCCAGCCAATCTGCAGATGCATGAAAAATAAATGCTCATTGTTGCAAGCTACTGAGAACCTTGTGGTTGGCTTGTTGAACACCATTACTGTGGCCAACAGTTAACTGACAACATTTCCAATAGACTGAAATCAAAATGTAAAAAGCAAAACTTAAACTTTAAAAAAATATTAAATTACTTTATAGTCTTGTGATAGGGAAAAACTTCTTAAATTAGACACAAAACTGACCAAAAAGAAAAAGGTTGCCAAAATAGTACTTCTGTTCATTGAGACACCTCAAAAATGTGAAAAGACAATCCACAAAATGGGAGAAGATCTGCTACACATGTCTAGCAACAGAGTCTATCAGGAACATGTAAAATCAATTTATAAAGGCCAATCAGCCCAAAAGAAACATTAGCAGAAGACATTAACAGGCATTTCACCAAAGATGAAACTCAAAAGCCAGTTAATGTAAGGAAAGATGTGAAATTCATACAAATAAAGCTATGAGACATCATTTTTACATCCACTAAATTCGTAAAGAAATTTAACTTTTCACAGTACAAAGTAATGGCAAGTATGATCAATAAGAATTCTTATATACAGTTGGTGGGAGGATATTTTAGTAAAAGATTGGTATTATCTTAAATTTTAAGATGATACAAGTCTACACCTGGGTACATACCAGGGAGAACTCCCAAACATTTACACACCAGGAGACATGCACACAAATATTTAGAATAACAGGTTGTAATAAAAAAATTTAAAATAATTTAAATATTGATCAATTGTAGAATGACAATAAACTGTGATATATTCTATTCACAGAGAATTTTATATAGCAGTGAAAATGAATGAATGACAGTTGCATGTAGCTACATGAATGAGACAGAAACATAATGTTCAATGAAAACAAGTCACCAATTAATACTCACTATGGTACAGTTTAAATAAAACCCACACACAAGCAAAACTAAACATACTGCTTAGTAAATCATACACATCTGGTAAATCTATAAAGATAAAAAAAAAAAAAAGAAAGAAAGAGAGTAAAAATGTAAAACAATTGAAAACTCTTGCCCAGGAAGAAGGTCCATGGAGCCCTACATGAGGTTTTTCTTTCTTGGGCTGCATAGTTGGTTTACAGGTGTTAATCTCATTATACTTGTACCATAACTTACATATATCTATGTATATGTATCAAATATATCTTTTTTGGTAGAGGAAGAGGGAGAAAAGTACTTCTATTTGAACTATTACATACATAATACTGCATTGTCAGTAATAAACACTAGTCTATGGGTAGATATGTAGACAGATAGGTGAGAAGATCAGATGTGGGTAGGCGAACAGGAATATACCCATGACCATAGATAGGTTTGGCAGCTGATATTCCTACATAATTATTTGTTTGTGCCACAAAAATATCAATATACATTATAGAGCTAACAGGGGACAAGGTTGGGGTAGCTTCTTAGCCATAGCCAAGCACCTTGAGAGAGTCCACAGACCTGCAGGCTTGGGACCATGGTCTCAGGGGACATCAAGCTTAATTGGCACATTATAGTACAGAAAACATTGTTCTACATCCTACTTCAGGGAGTTAGCATGGGGGGGGGGGTTTTTAAAAGCTTACGAATGGCCATCTAAGATGCAGCTATTGGTCTCTCCTCAGCCAGAGCAAGGAAGAATGCAGAAAATCAAAGACACATGGAAACAGTTAGTCGAAAGGACTAATGAACCATGGGAACCTCGGCCTATAAGACTCTGAGACCAGAAGAACTAGATCGTGGGTGCCGGACTACCAAGGCCAACCACTTGGACAGGGATCAAAATTAGAGATCCTGGATAGAATGGGAAGAAAAATGTGGAACAAAATTCAAAATCATAAAAATAACAAGAGCTGGTCAGAAAGAGACTGATGAAACCCCTGAGACTATGGCCCCCAGTTACCCTTCGGGCCCGGAACTGGCTCTCAACCAAACAAAAGAAAGGCTTACAAGTTGAACACATACTCCAGGGACATGCACCCTTTAGAACAGTCGCCAGTGAAAAATCGGAAGGGCAGGATTTACATAGGGGAAAAGCTAGACAGAAAGGAATGTACAGGTAAGGAGGACACAGGGAACAGGTAACCACAGGCAGGAGATGGGAAGAGAGCTGTCCCACTGTGGGGATTGTAATCGGTGCTTTGAAACAAGATGTGCATGAACTGTTGAGCATAAAATCAATCTGCTCTGTAAATCTGCA
Source organism: Orycteropus afer afer (assembly GCF_000298275.1). Classification (NCBI taxonomy): domain Eukaryota; kingdom Metazoa; phylum Chordata; class Mammalia; order Tubulidentata; family Orycteropodidae; genus Orycteropus; species Orycteropus afer. The sequence goes on along the minus strand of NW_006921604.1, from coordinate 2,196,638 downwards.
CCTAAAATCTGCACTACAATAAACTGATTTTACTTCTATTTGAGAAAATGGAAGAAGCTCCACTGAGGTTGCCAAAGCCAACTTATAGAGATGTTTCAGAGAAAAAACAAAATAAGCACGCTAAATTCCAACTTTACCTTTTATGTCTGTTTCATTGACATGATGACTTCTTTTCTGTATCCAAAACCTAATATTAAAAAACATGATTATTTTTATGTACTAATGTCTAATTCAGGTACATTGTAATACTCAAAATCTTCTAATGATTTCAGTAACATTCATGCTAATAATACTTACTATTACTGAAGGATGAATTTTATGTCATTTTCCACATCTTTCATATTAATAAAAGACCAAATATTTGATACAACTTCTAATTCCAGAATAATCTTTCCCATTTTAAACCTAAAAGTATCTAGAAATAAGCACCTATGACTTTCTAATATTTGCATATATTCATCTGCCACAAAATGGTAAGGTATGGTTTCTTAGAATCTTTTACTTTCACATATATTTCAATTACTTTTGAAAAGACTAGCTCCAGCTAAACATTATGAGAATACAGAGTAAACAATCATTATCCTTCCATAATCTCTTCTCACAGGCTGAAAGAACATTCAAAGAAAACTACTTGAATATTCTTGGATGGAACTTTAAAATGTTTATCAACCAATGATCCTTAACTTTCCTTGTAAGAGGATTTATAACAGGACAACTGTTTTGCCTATCTGCTTTGCTGTTCCTTTGTTTACCTTAGCTAATAAGGTTGCTAACTACACTAAGGATTTTAAGAACCTTCCAATTTGTATCAGCAATGAGTCAAATTACTTTCAGCTACAAGGAAAAATATACAAACAGGAAAAAATTTTCTGAACTGAAATAAAATTCTTAGATTATCAGTCCTGATATATCCTGTAACTAACCTATAAGGCATTCTTTTTAATAAATAATCTTTTCAAATTCTCACACTAGTTCAAACATATTTTATAATAAAGAAAAAAGATTATTAAAACTGTACTTACTCTATCTAGCAGTTCCTGTGTTTCAGCAGTCAGTGGAGCATGGGAAAACTTGCAGTGTTCTCCCTGATAACATTTTGCTCCCGTATGGTAAAACTTGCATGGATATTCATGTAACTCAAAAGTTAAGGAAGAGAACCCAGATATAGATCCATCAACCTACAGTCAGCTGATCTTTGACAAAGGCCCCAAATCCATTAAATGGGGAAGAGAATGTTTGTTTAATAAATGGTGCTCGCAAAACTGGAGATCCATTTGCAGA
>NW_006921604.1:2180532-2193307 GCF_000298275.1 Orycteropus afer afer | reverse complement strand
ATTTTGGTCAATGACATGAGACAAAGTATATGTGAACTGCTGTATGAAAAGTGAATTTACTCTGTAAATCTTCACCCAAATCCTAATTAAAAAAAAAAAAAAAAAGTTAAGGAAGAGAACAATTTTAATCTAGCTAAAATAATTTATGCTATTAATTTAATCAAGGAGCTCTGGCAGCACAGTGCCTAAGGCATTTGACTGCTAACCACAAGGCTGGTGGCTCAAACCCATCAGCTGCTCTTCAGAAGAAAGATGGGGCAGTCTAATTCTGTAAAGATTTATCACCTCGGAAACCCAACGGGGGGCCCGATGAGTCAGAATCAACTCAGTGGTTTTGGTTTATTAATTTACTTTCTTTTTCCTATACAAAAGCTTTTCTACTAGTAGAAAATAATTTTAAATAGATATCTATTTAAAACATGAAAGAATAAATTTTTATTTAGGTTATATGGAAAATCTAATTTTAGGATGGCTATATAAATAAAATTTATATACTATCACTTTTTTCCTTCATGTAATAGACTACTGGTATGCTTCACTGATGTAAGAGAAAGACATGCACTTCAAATACCTTGGGAAATGTGAATCTTTTTAAAGCATCATTTTGAGGTGGGGAAGCAAAGTCCACCCCTTATTTAAACGTCTTACAAATCTAGATCCTTCAAAAATAATTAGCTTATTTAAAAACAGAATCAATTTATAGAACCTCAATATTATTTTCTAGGAAAAAAAATCCTCAGGTTAGAATTGGAGACTTCTTGTGTTCAATGATTGGGGAAAAAAAAAAAAGACTACTGTGGTGATGCTTTGTCATTACCCTAAAATGTTTATTTTCACGTTCTCACAAGATGTCTATGCTATTTGCACTGATGGGCAAAGGTTTTTCTTCAAATTAAGGAAACAATATGGAATACACAGAAAGTAAGAACTCCCAAATTATGAAATCCTGGCCTCTTTTTACAGAGTAGTTTGTAAGAACATACATTCAATTAGGCAATTATCACAAAAATTCTGACAAATTCTTTGTAGAACTTGAACAGGTACAAGGAATCCACTATATTACTCAGGTTAAGCAGGAAGGATCTTAATTTGAGAGATTTTCCAAAGATTTTCTCTTTTCTTTCTTGGGAAAAATCTGGCTATACCTTAAACTTAATCACTTTGATAGTGAGTTAGCTTGTTGTTGTTGTTATTATGTGCCACTGAGTCAGACCCGACTCATAGCAACCCCTCCTTGGGTTTCCAAGGCAGCATCATGACAGAAGTAGATTGCCCAACCTTCCTTCTGAGGAGTGGCTAGTGGGTTTGAACTGCCAGCCTTCTAGTTAGCAGTCAAGTGCCTTAGGCACTATGCTACCAGAGATAGTATAATTTTGCCAATATTTAAAACACTGGTTTATTCAAAACTTTGCATAAAATGTCCATGTGAAAATCTATGAGTACAGTTACTAAAGTTTGAGATAAAGGATATTATGCAAATAGAAGCAGTTTTCGCCTCTGTTACAGTATCCCTGCACGTAGAATTTGCACATTTCCTTTATCTTCTCCAGTTCTGCATTGTGATCAAATTTACACTGGTCTCCCTGGGACAAAAGAAGAAACAAGGAAAAGCCATTACTTTTCGCAGTTAAATCATTACATTTTAATTCCTACTAAGCTTTAGATAAGCAAATGATTACAGGAAGAACAAAGGTCTTAGTGACAGTACGGTCTGATTCTTAATGAGTTATCATATAACCATATCATACATATCTGCTTACAACTTTGTTAAGATTGAAACATTTTTAACACAAAATGTTTAAAAAATTTATCCACTTTATCGACTTCCTTAAACATAACAGAATATTTCACTAAAAATTTTCCAATTGAAACTTTTTCAGAAGAAAACAGTTTTATAAACCTGCAAGTGTGATTTTAGTGTCAAATAGAAACAGGAGGTGGTTTTAGTCCATTTTTGCTATATCTCTCATTCTACGTACCTTAATACATTTCCGTTCAAGAAAATATTTACAAATTTGTTTTCCTTTGCGTTCCACTGTATGCTGGTTGATGAATCCCTGACTCATTTTCACACACTGCTGCTTTTCTTTAGGTTTACCATCCTATAAAAACAAAAATAAAGAAATAAATGTGAGAAACAAAATATTAAATATTTTATTCTTTGTGCAAAGTCGTATTTTAAACCAGGGCTTCCAACTGGTGCATTCTGATTTGACCCCCTGCTGAGAATTTGCACTTCCACCCAGATATCAGTATCTACAAGATGTATAGCTACACAAGCATCACCTGGGGATCTGTAAGACTAAGCCTAATGGAAAGGTTGCCCTCCAGTCTGGAAGCCCTCAGAAAAGCAAAGTACAGGGAAGACACTTATTGTCCTATTCTGATTATATCTGCACACCAAGGGAGCACAATTTCAATATAGCAAAAATTAGGAGGGGTGAAGGTGGAGAGATGTGGAAAGGCCAATACTCAGAAATTAATTTCCATAGGGAGTCATGAACGAATAGACCAGGGACTGCAATAGTAAAAACCCTCTATAACTCTGTGGTTGTTGAAACATCCTCATGGTTATTTTATCTACTCTCTGCTTTCCTGTGTTTCCATAGTTACTGACATAGTTTCACAGTACAACACTCAAAAATCAAAGGTTCACGTGCATCCCTTCATAGGCACAGGGAGAACACTCAGGCTTAACCTGAGTGCTGCCAGCTAACGAGTGAGAGGCAAAGTGGCTGCAGGGATAAGAAAGAAGGAAACGAGGAGCCCACTGAGGGTGAGAGATCTTCACCAACAGAGAATCCTGATTTTGTGGGATGCCCTCACCTCTTCATATCACAGAACACTTCTTGCCACTGAGTTATAAGATAAAATCAAAGAGTAAGAAGGTGTCCTCCTACATTTAGGTTCTTGTACCTCTTCTTGTGAGCCATTTTTTCTCAGCAAAGCACTTGATTCTTTGTTTCCAGGGCCAGCCCACTTTTGCTTCATTTTCTTCTTTTTACCATTCTTATGGCCCGCTTTAAAATTTTTATATTTTTGTTTAACAACTAAAGACAAGAAAGTTAACATTTTAAATGACATAAAAATACCCTAGCAGTTTGCTCTTCAGAAATATGTTCTATAAAAATCCAGGGAAATGTTCTCAACAGCTCAATGGGAGAAAACTGATAAAAGGCTAACTGACCTGTCTTTCTGGAAGCTCTAAGGTTAAGAGACAAAACTGAGACTTCTGATTATAAATCTAGATTCCCAGTTCATTCTTTTTGAAAATGTATTGTCAGGCAAAAATAAAATAAAATAATTAATGGAATCAATCTTGCTCACCAGAATCCAGAACTTTCTGAAGCATTCAAGTATGATGGATCTAATTAGGAACTATCATGGCACTACAACAGTAAAAGCTTAAAATGTTTAAAATGATCTTATATATAATCAACTGTCCTATTTTTTTTTTTTTTATTGAAACATTTTACAGATTAAGTTAATCTACGAATCCATTAGTTAAACAGCAGGAACATTTTGGGGGGCGGGCAATCATCATTTGCATTCACATCTAGGGCCAAATCTCACTTTAGCAGTCTGAAAGAAAGTATTTCTGAGTTATAGGCTGATATACAGCCATGCTTAACATCAATTAAAGTCTACTTTAAATGACAGTGGAACAAACAGGCCATGGATTTGGCATTCTCTCTTTAGAAGTCCTCATGGACTTTGATAACCCTCCTGCACCCCTAGTTCCTCCTGAAAACAGTCAGCATCTATACACGAAGCAGCCATGTCTCAGGTGGGGGTCTCAGGCTCTGTACACTCACTCATACCTGGTATAAACCTGCATGAAAACTGCTATCTTATCATGAGATGAAGTACAGGAGAAAAAACTCCATCCAGGTATGGACATTTATGATTGCTTCTCTAGATCAATTTTAAATGGTTAAACAGTCTGACACTTACCTTGCTGGGTACCTTTTGCTCTCTCTTTTGTCATAGATTCTTCAGGAAATGGTGAAGATTGAGGAGTATTTGCCATTTCTTTAGCTTGCATATATCGTTTAAGCTCATCAGCAAAAGTATCTTGTGATTCCTGACTGCAGATATTGTCATCACTATATACATCATAGTCCTTACTTCTTGATTTTCTACGTTGCAAATTCTTTTGTGATACTGCGGAGTTTCCTGAGTGCCTAAACTAAGCAAAAATTAAATTTCCAGTTTTAAAAAACGAGCACAATTCAAAACGATCTGAGGGGTAAAAGATGGTCATATAAAGAAAAAAGACTGGCCATGAGATCATTGTTAAAGTTGGTAATGAGGACATGGGAGTTCATATACTAGTCTTTCCATCCTTACATATTTGAAATCTCCCAGAATAAAAACAAAGAAAGATCAGTATGGCATATTCATACTTAAAGATGATTTGAGAGAGATTCTGAATCTACACATTATATGCACTTCACTGAATTAAAAGTCTAAACCCCTAAATATTAATTATTTGATATAAGGAGGTTCTAGTATTACAGTTCTTACGTTTTATTTCCCTCTTAGCATCTATTACATTTTTTAATGGTTTAATTCAGAAACTCACTATTTCATAAAAGAACATTATGGTCCAATTAGTAATCCACTTATACTTAAGATATATCTCAACTACCAAAACGTATTCCTTTTTCTATAACTCACAGCAGTGGTGGCACAGGCGGTAGAAGGGACAATGGCAAAGAAGAAAAATCTGCCCTGTTCTTTGTAATCAAGTTGACTTTAACTTTGCTGGAAGGTTGCAGCTTGTGAGTTCTCATGAGATGAGAGAAAGAAGGTTATCTGAAATTGGATGGAAAGTTTAGTATAATTTGTAGATACAGAGGGGTGTAGCTCATAATGAATGCAGCAAACTAAGCTAAGGTTTGTGTTTGTCTGAGGGGTTTGTGTTTGTCTGTATTCTCACGTGGTTCAGGTCACTTTTCAATTGACTTGACAGCACTCAGTAACAACAACAGACAACTGAGAGTTGGCCTTGTTCTTCTGGAATTATGATTTACACCTGTGAAAAACACACTGCTTCTTCTTACTTTGTAATTCAATATAACAAATGTTCTTTTTCAAAAAAGGAAAAATCCACAATCTCACATAATTTAAGAACATTAAGGATAAAGAGAAAAACCTAAAATCTTCCAGAGAGAAAAGGACACTTACAAAGGAACTAGAATCAAACTGGTAAGACTTACATTAGCAATGCTGGATAACAGAAGACAATGGAACAGTAACTTCAAATTTGTGAGGATAAATTACGTTCAATCTTAAAGTTGTATTTCAGATGAACTATCAACTATGAGGATAAACTCAAGATATTTTCAGAGATGGTAATAAGAACTCAAAAAGTTTATCTCCCGTGTGTTCCTGCATAGAGATGTTACCCAGTCAAATAAGAAACAGGTAATGATACTTTTAAAAAGGTCATAATTTATAATAACCTCTAAAACTACCAAATACCCAGCAATCAATCTAACAAAGATATGCAAGACTTTTACAAAGAAAATTATAAAACACTGTTGAGAGAAATGAAAGATTAAAACCAAAAAAACCAAACTCGCTGCCATTGCGTTTACTCTGACTCACAAGACCCACTCTAGGTTGCCAAGGTGATAAATCTTTATGGGAGCAGATTGCCCAGTCTTCCTTCCACAGAATGTTCGTGAGTTTGAACTGTCAGCCTTTGGGTTAGCAGTCAAATGCCTTAACCAAAAAAACACCATATTCACTGCCGTAGAGTCAGTTAGACTCATAGTGACCCCTCCTTGGGTTTCCGAGGCAGTATCTCTACGGAAGTAGATTGCCCAATCTTCTTTCTGAGGAGTAGCTGGTGGGTTTGAACTACCAGCCTTCTGGTTAGCAGTCAAGAGCCTTAGCACTATGCCACCAGAGCTCCTGTCAAAAGCTTTAGGCAATTCTATATTCTAAAAAAATATCAATTCTCTTCTGAAGAGTCTATAGGACTTCTGGTAGCATAGTGCCTAAGGCACTTGACTGCTCACCAGAAGGCTGGCGGTTCAAACCCACCAGCCACTCCTTGGAAGGAAGGTTGGGCAATCCTACTTCTGTAGTGATACTGCCTCGGAAACCCAAGGAGGGGTCGCTATGAGTCGGGGCTGACTTCACAGCATATAACAACAACAACAACAACTAAAGAGTCTATAGAATCAATGCATTCTCAATGAAATTCCCATCAGGATTTTCTGTGGAACTTGATAAACTGATTCTAAAATGTATAGGGTCATGCAATGGGCTAAGAATAGCCAAAGGGGCCCTGCTGACATAACAGTTAAGTGCTCAGCTGCCAAACAAAAGGTTGGCAGTTTAAACACATGCAGTGGCTCCACAGTACAAAGATCATCTGACAATCTGCTTCTGTAAAGATTATAGCCAATGAATGAAATAAGTTGATCACAGAAGGACAAATACTGTATTAGTCCGTTATTGTAAAAAGTCAAGGAAAGGTTTATATATGGAAGGAAATTTTCTTTGTTGATTACCAGGGGTGGAAGGGGAATGTAGGGAACACTGTTAGATAGGTAGAGACAAGTATTGATTTGGGTGAAGAGAAGGGCAATGTACCAAATGTGAGTGATCAACACAGTGGCAATGAGGAAGAAGAAGACACAGAGGGGTGCATGGAATGTACAGACAACAAAGATGAACCCTTCTGCACATACAGTACTGCACTGGCAGTGAAGGCAAACATTTTTTGATATACGGGTGGACAGATGGGTGGACAGGCTGAACTATCAGGTGTATGTAGAGGGGAGTATGCCCATGACCATGTATAGGGTTAACAGGCAATGTTTCTACAAGTGTATTGGTATGTTCTGTAAGAATTCCTAGGGATATAGCACAGCTGACAAGGGACAAGGTTGTAGTCACTTCTTGGCCACAGCCAGCTACCCAGAAGGAACAAGTAGTTGGACCTGTGGGCTCGGGACCATAGTCACAGGGGACATCAAGTTCAATTGGCATAACATACTACACAAAAACATTGTTCCACATCCTACTTTGGTGAGTAACAACTAGGATCTTAAAAGCTTGCAAGTGGCCATCTAGATGCAACAATGGGTCTCTCCTCATGAGGGCAAAGAAGAATGAAGAAAACCAAAGACACATGGAAACAATTAGTCCAAGAGACTGGTACACCATGCGATCCTCAGCCTATACGACTATGAGACCAGGAGAACTAGATGATGCTACCACTGTCAACCACTCAGAGGGGGATCTCTATAGGAGATCCTGGATAGAGTGGGAGAACAATGTGGAACATAACTCAGAATCACTTAAAAAAAAAAAAAAAAAAACAGGTTTGCTGGTGTGATGGAGCCTGATGGAACCACTGAGACTATGGCCGCTAGCTGTCCTTCAAGTCTGGAATTGAACCCAGTCCTGTGGCTTCTAGCCAAACAAAAGACAGGCATATGAGCTGAACATTTACGCTACATAGATACTCTCCTTGGAGAAACCAATCATGGGAGAAAGAGGGGCTGTTTATGCACAGGGAGACAGCTCAGGGGGCAGGAGTGCATGGAGGGAAGGACACAGGGAAAAGGTAACTATGGGGAGGAAGTAAGAGGGGAACTGTTGCATTGTGGTAAATTGCATCGTGGTAAATTGTCATGAGACAAAGTGTATGTGAGCTGCTGTGTGGAAAGTGAGTTTGCTCTGTAAATTTTCACTCAGATCACAATAAAAGTTTTGAAAAAGATTACTGCCAAGAAAACCTTATGAGGCAGTTCTACTCTTTCACATGGGGTCACCGTGAGTTGGAATTGACTAGGTAGCACCTAACAACAACAGTAAGAATAGCTAAGACTCTTAAAAGAAGAAAAACAAGGTGAGAGAATTTGCTTACCTGCTATCTAAATGCATGTAAACCTGCAGTAATTAACACTATCAGGTTTTGGGGTAAGGATAGACAAATGGACCAATATAAAACAACAGAATCCACAAAGAGACCCATCTAAACATAAATATCTGATTTTTGACAAAGCTGACACTGCTGAGCTGTGTGTGGGGGGAGGGGGGCAGTCCTTTTCCCGCTAAGGAATGGTCTGAAATAATGGGCATGCATGACAACCAGTAACAAAAAAAGTAAAACAAAATTAGTCCTCTATTTCATCCAAACCAAAACCAAACCCACTGCCACCAAGTTGGATCCAACACATAACAACCCTTCCTTGGGTTTCCCAGGTATTATCACTACGGAAGTAGACGGCTCAACCTTCCCTCCGAGGAGTGGCTGGTGGGTTTGAACCACCAAACCTCTGGTTAGCAGTCAAATGCCTTATGCACTATGCCACCAGAGCTCCCATAGTATACAATCAAATTCCAGGTGAATTATAAATTTACATGTGAAGGAAAAACATTAAGGCTTTTAGAATATAATGCAGGAAAATATCTTCATTTTCTCAAGATATTTAAGAAAACATTAATCAATGTACTATATGAGAATTATAAACTTTTCATCAAAAAATGCCATAGATTTTTAAGAAAGGAGCCACAAAATGATATCTGTAACACATTACTCACCCACAACAATGAAAAAAAAAACCTCATATCCAGAATACACTACAAATAAGGAAAAACAGACAATGCTATCAGAAAAAAGAGGAGGGCAAAAAGACTTGAACAAGCACAAAGAGGAAATCCAAATGGCCAAACCCATCAAAAGATGCTCCATCTCATTAGTATTCCAGAAAATGCAAACTACAAGCCAGTGTGTGGAGCAATAGAAATACAATCCCCCATACACTGCGTCTGGGAATGAAAACTGGTATAACTACTATGGAAAACAGTGTGGTATTCTGGTTAAGGGAAAGAGGCTCATGCTCCAGCAGACAGCAATTCTACTCCTAAGTGAATGCAGAATACATATGCAGCAGGATACAAGTTAATGAATACAGCACCATTTTCCATAATCACCAAAAAGGAGAAACAGACCAAATATCCATCAAGCAAAGAATGTGGTACATTCAGATAATGAAATAATATAAAGCTACGAAAATGAAGAAACTAATATAATATTTAAGAATCTTAAAAACATAATGTGGACTAGAAGAAGCAAGACAGAAAAGACCACATACGATACTATTCTATTTTTATAAAGCTCAAAAACAAGCAAGAAAAAACTATATTCTTAGGGATAACTACATGGATGGTAAAACTATAAAGAAAAGCAAGGAAGTGATTACTATGCAAGTTAGGATTGTGGTTACCTCTGAGAGGAAACAAGGTGGTATGACAGAGAGAGAAGGTATGGGAGGCTTGAAGATTTTGAAATGTTCTTTGTTGACTTGCCAAGTGTTTACTGGGAGTCCTCTTTATAATTAGCTATGATACTGTACATTTATGATTCAGGGACTTGTGAATAAAGAGCCTGGGTGGGAGCAAGCCTGCTGGGGAAAAACTTCAATGCCCATCTTCTCGTGGTACTGTTCCCTGAAAACTACTTAAGTTAACTGTAGAATGTTGTATCTGCCTTGTTTGCCATATGGGGTTATACATGGGCTGGGGAGCTTTAAGTATATAGGTATATAGGACAAGGCCCTCCCTGACTACTCAAACCAAACTCATAGCCATTGAGTTGATTCTAACTCCAAGCATCTCCCACTGGGGTTCCAACACTGTAAGTCAGCCTCATCTTTCTTCCACAGAGCAGGTAGTAGATTTGAACTGCTGACCTTTTGGTTAACAGCCAAATGCCTTACCCACAGCACCATCAGAGCTGACTGAGACAGTATAAAAAATATGTGGGAAATCAAAGTTGCAGTTTTTCAGTATCAAGATGACTAATAACCCACACAACCCATGGCTCTCATCTATAGGAGTCATACAAGCCCCAAAGGGTAAAAGAAGTTGTATACTTGGGTAGTTGCTAGGCCTCCTAAGGAGATGAAAATGTGGTACCTGCTCTCTCTTCTGTCTTTCATCTTTCTATAAAGCTAAGTAAAAGAGCATCATATTAAAGCTATTGTGTCTCGTCTGCTTGCCAAATCAAACCTATTCTTCTGTAGATATGTTAAAGTTCACAAATACAAAAAAAAAAAAAGGAAGAGGGAAGAGAAGCAAGTATTGGCTATAAATCTCAGTAGGGTGGTTAAGTTAGCAAATCAAAACTCTTAAAATGTTTCATCTAATTTGAAAGGAACAGACGTTCTTAAAAGTTCTTAAAATTCATTTCAGAAACAGGAAAAACCCAAATCAGAGAAATTCACAGGAAATAGTTCACATTAAATGAGAGCAAGGTTCTTGAGTGATAAATTTTTAAAAACCCTAACCAAGTTTCCTTGACATAAGTAAACAGGTTCCAAATGTTGACTAAAATGAGACAAACAGGATTCCTGGCTAGTTTTTGAGAATGTCAAATCAGCCTTACTTTTTTGGGAATTTGCTCACACTCCAGTTTTATTTTCTCTTCGTGTGTTTCTTCAACTTCTGTATCATTGATTTCATCATCGGTTCTGCACAAAAACATCAAATAACACAAAAGGGGTTTTTTGACCTGAAAAGGCTTCATACCAAAGCATTAAGATTCACTGCTTTGACTTATCTTCAACCTGCCCTCAAAGACATCCCAAATATTCAAATTCCACTCCAAAGACTCCGGAGAAATAATGTATAAAATTATTATGAACAGTTAAATGTCCATATATGTTTACGAGTAAGCTGAAATGCTATAATCTTAGATTACATAACCTTAACGTTCAAGTATTAGCAACTACAGATATCATTCATTTATCCATCATTCCATTCACTCAACAAATACTGAATATCCACCATACCCAGGCTCTGTGCCTTAATGCTAGGATGCAACATGGAAAATACAGATGCTGTGCCAGTCCTCTGAGAGCTTTCTATCTGCCTGGGAGAAATGAACCCATTTCAACACAGTATGATAAGTAGAAGTCCATCTCTGAGCAACACTTACGGTAGACCTGGAGGCCTGAGGTTTTCTGAACCTAAAAGGCTCATAAGCATTAGCAAACAAAGAGGAGTGTAAGGGAGAAGAGTATTCTAGGTAACATGAACAGTGCACCCTGAAGTTAGGATGAAGTTGAAAAAGAAAAGCTGTTTTCAGACTTTAAAACACTGAGAAGTTTATCACCCACCATCCACAGACATCATCTCAAACAATTCCTTGAGGATGTTCCAGCAAACTTAAAAACGAGTCCAAGAAAGATAAAGATAGGAAATACAAAAAACTGGTAAACAAAGAAGCCAGTAAAATTTATTAAGTGAATCTAAATAAGATTGATGCTGTAGAGATAGGGGACAGAAAATGGTGTCAAAGCAAGTTGCGACTGCTGAATGAAAGCTTTAAGTTAAGATGAAGTACTTGCCAGACAGCGTTGGGCTGCTAACCAAAAGGGTGGAGGTTTGAGTCCATTCAGAGGTGCCTTGAGACAAAAGCCTGGTCATCTACTTCCAAAAAATCAGCCACTGCAAACCCTATGGAGCACAGTTCTACTCTGACACACAAGGGGTTGCTGGGAGTCGGAACTGACTCCACGGCAATGTTTTCACTGGTGACATGCCGGACAAAAGCAAAGACTAGGAAATGTGTATAACCCTACAAGAATGTGTCACAAACTGTCAGAACAAAGGTAATGTGAATAGTGGCTTTCTGCTTTCTTTTCAAAATTATGGTGGCTCAGGCTTCACAGCTTTATCAACTCAATAGTTGACCACTGATCTGTCCCAAGTCAGACACTTTGAATTACATCTGTTAGATGAGGTAGCAAATTGTGAGCCTTTCACAGAAGCAAGTGCCAATAAATAAAATACTTGTGAACCTTTACTGTTCCAGCCTTCAATAACGAATCATCATATGCAGTAGGAAGCAAGCACTCCTTAGTTGCCATAATGCCATAATGACAATATCGACTACAAGAGTAGTAACAGCAACAGCTAACACTAACATAAAACTTACTATGCACATTATGGATATATTTTTACAAATGAGAAAATTTATGTAACTTGTCCAATGTTACAGAGATAGTGAAGGGTGGAGCTAAGATTTGAGCCCAGGCAGACAGGGTCCAGAGTGTATACTCCAAAACCACAATGCCCACTCCAGACAGGTGTCCCCTCTCACCACTTCACTATCAAGGTCAGCTCACAATTCTCAGTCCCATATTACCTGACAGGACAAAGTTTATCACCCTCTCCTCTCTATCACCCTCACCACTCGTCTGTCAGTTTGGTGTACTGTGGTGGCTATGAGGCTATGTTGCTATGAGGCTGGAGGCTATGCCACTGGTATTTCAAATACCAGCAGGGTCATCCATGGTGGACAGATTTCGGCAGAGCTTCCAGACTAAGACAGACTCGGAAGAAGGAAGGAGCTATCCATTTCTCAAAGAACTGGCCAGTGAAAAATTTATGAATAGCAGTGAAACACTGTCCAATATATTACTGGAAAACTTTATGAATAGCCCTGAAACACTGTCCAGTATAGTGTTGGAAGATGAGTCCCTCAGGTCGAAAAGCACTCAAAATACGACTGAGGAAGAGCAGCCTCCCCAAAGTAGAGTCGACATTAATGATGTTGATGGAGTAAAGTTCTCAGGACCTCTATCTGCTGATGGAGCTTGGCTCAAAATGGGAAGAAAGAGCTGCAAACATCCATTAATAACTGGAATGTGGCCAACAAACATATGAAGAAATGCTCACAATCATTAGCTATTAGAGAGATGCAAATCAAAACAACAATGAGATACCATCTTGCTCCAGCACT
>NW_006921604.1:2161401-2178902 GCF_000298275.1 Orycteropus afer afer | reverse complement strand
AAATAAATAAATAAATAAATAAATAAAATAACTGGAATGTGGAATGTACAAAGTATGAATCTAGGAAAATTGAAAGCTGTCAAAAATGAAATAGAACGCATAAAGATAGATAGCCTAGGCATTAGTGAGTTGAAATGGACTGTTTTGGCCATTTTGAATCAGAATATTATATGATCAACTATGTTGGGAATGACAAATTGAAGAGAAATGGTGTGGCATTTATCATCACAAACAATGTTTCAAGATCTACCCTGAAATACAGTGCTGTCAGTGAAAGGATAATATCCATATACCTACAAAGATGATCAGTTAATATTACTATTATTCAAATTTACATGCCAACTACTAAAGCCAAACACCAGGAAACTGAAGGTTTTTATCAACTTCTGCAGTCTAAAATTGACCAAACATGCAATCAAGATGTATTGATTATTACTGGTGACTGGAATGTGAAACTTGGAAACAAAGAAGACCAATAGTTGGAAAACATAGCCTTGGTGATAAAAATGATGCTAGAGATGGCATGACAGATTTGCAAGACCAAGGACTTATTCATTGCAAATACCTTTTTCAACAACATAGCAGCGGCTATAAATGTGGACCTCACCAGATGGAATACACAGGAATCAGATCGAATACATCTGTGGAAAGAAACGATGCAGCAGCTCAGTATCTTCAGCCAAAACAAGGCCAGTGTGGAAAAGACCATTAATTGCTCATATGCAAGCTCAAGTTGAAGCTGAAGAAAATTAACAAGAGCCAAAATAACGACCTCGAGTATATCCCACCTGAAGCACTGATCACCAAAGACTGAAAACCAAATGAATTATAGGATGATATCAAGAACATCAAATATGAAGACAGTAAGGAATTAGGAAGAAAAGACCAACACGGATGTTAGAGGAGACTCTGAAACTTGCTTGTGAATGGAGAGCAGCTAAAGAAAATGGAAGAAATGACAACATAAAAGAGCTGAACAGAAGGTTTCAAAAAGCAGCTCAAGAAGACAAAGTCAATTATTATAAGGTAATGTATAATAAGATATGGAATTAGAAAATCAAAAGGGAAAAATGTGCTCAGCATTTCTTAAGCTGGAAGAACTAAAAAAATTCAAGCCTCGAGTTGCAATACTGAAAGATTCTATGGACAAAATAGTGAATGGTGCAGGAAGCATAAAAAGATGATAGAAGGAATACACAGTCACTGCACAAAAAAGAATTGGTCGATATTCATCTATTTCAGGAGGTAGCATATGATCAAGAACCAGTGTTACCGAAGGAAGAAGTTGGAAGCTGCATTAAAGGAACTGACAAAAAACAATGTTCCAGGAATTGAGATGTGTCAACAAACGGATGCCACACTGGAGGCACTCACTCACAAAGAAATCTGGAAGACAGCTACCTAGCCAACTGACTGGAAGAAATCCATATTTGTACCCATTCCAAAGAAAGGTGATCCAACAGAATGTGGAAATTATCAAAAAGTATCATTAATATCATGTGCAAGTAAAATCTTGCTAAATATAATTCAAAGATGGTTGCAGCAGTATATTAACCAGCAACTTCCAGAAATGCAAGCCGGATTCAGAAGAGGACGTAGAACAAAGGATATCATTGCTGATATCAGATGGATTTTGGCTGAAAGCAAATAATACCAGAAAGATGTTTACTTGTGTTTTATTGACTATGCAAAAACATCCAATTATGTGGATCATGACAAATTATGGATAACACTGAGAAGAATGGGAATTTCAGAACACTTAATTTTGCTCATGAGGAACCTGCACCTTGACTAGGAGGCTGTCGTTCGAATGGAACAAGGGGATGCTGCATGGTTTAAAATCAAGAAGGGTATGCATCAGGGTTGTATCCTTTTACCATACTTGTTCAATCTGTATGCTGAGCAAATAATCTGAGAAGCTGGACTATATGAAGAAGAACGTGGCATCAGGACTGGAAAAGACTCATTAACAACCTGCGATATTCAGACCACACAACTTTGCTTGCTGAAAGTGAAGATGACTTGAAGCACTTAGTGATGTAGATTAAAGGCTATAGTCTGCAGCATGGATTACACCTCAACATAAAGAAAACAAAAATCCTCACAACTGGGCCAATAAGCAGCATCACAAGAAATGGGTAAGACTGAAGTTGTCAAAGATTTCACATTGCTTGGTTCTACAATCAATACCAATGAAAGTAGCAGTCAAGAAATCAGCCATCGTATTGCACTGGGCAAATATGCTGCAAAAGACCTCTTTAAAGTGCTGAAGAGCAAAGATGTCTCTTTGAAGACTAAAGTGCGCCTAACCCAAGCCATGGTGTTTTCAATCACCTCATATGCATGTGAGAGCTGGGCAGTGAATAAGGAAGACCAAGAAGAGTTGATGCTTTTGAGTTGTGGTGTTAGCAAAGAATACTGAAAGTATCATGTACTGCCAGCAGAACTAACAAATCTGTCCTGGAAGAAGTGCTGCTGAAATGCCCTTTGGAAGCAAGAATGGCAAGTTCGTCTCACCTACTTTGGTTATGTTGTCAGAAGGGGTCGTTCTCTGGAGAAGGATATCACACTTGGTAAAACAGAGGGTCAGCAAAAAAGGGGAAGGCCCTCAGTGACATGGATTGACACAATGGCTGCAAAAATGGGCTCAGCTATAGCAAGGATTATGAGGCTGGAGAAGGACCAGGCACTTGTTTTGTTCTTTGTAAATGTGGTTGCTATGTGTAGGAGCTGACTCTACAGCACCTAACAACAATGCCTAGGATATCGATGCTTTTGAGTTCCATTTCATTTTTTACAACTTCCAATTTTCCTTCATTCATACTTTGTATAGTCCACATTCTGATTATTGATGCTTGCAACTGTTTCTTGTCATTTTGAGTCATGCCACATTAGCAAATGAAGGTCCCAAAAGCTTCACTCCATCATCATTAAGGTTGACTCTACTTTGAGGCAGCTCTTCCTGTATTGTAGACTGAGTGCCTTCCAACCTGAGGGGCTCATCTTCTGGCACTGTATCAGACAATGTTTCCCTGCTATTCAACTGGCCAACTTTTTAGAAGTGGACCCAGCCATGTCCTTCTTCCTAGTCGGTCTTAGTCTGGAAGCTCTGCTGAAACCTGTCCACCATGGGTGATCCTGCTGGTATTTCAAATACCAGCAGCATAGTTTCCAGCATCAGAGCAACATGCAAGCCACTACAGTAGGACAAACTAATAAATGAGTGGTGGCAAATGGCATTATACTTTCAAAATTACAAATGCAAGTGCTTTTTGTTCCACTTTAGAGAAATTATACTAGGTAATAAACTTGCCCATGTATAATTTAACAAGCATACATGGTTATTTATTACAGCATTATTTGTAGTAGCACAACAACAGAAATGAATCAAAATTCATTAATAAAGGACTAAGTAAATTAGGTATGTCCATTCAGTGGAATACTACACTGCTAAGAAAAATGAATGATAATGTTCACTGTGTATTGATGTGAAAAGTTTCATCCAGAAATATACTTTTATACTATAACATCATATTTTTTTACACATACATAGAGACTCAGAAAGAATATATAAGAAACCAAGGACAGGGGTTACCTGTTTGTGTGTAGGCTGGAACGGGGCAAATGGAAGAGACTTGCGAGACTTTTCACTGAAAACCTGTTTTAATTGTTCACTGAAAATTTGTCTTAGTGTTCTAGTTTTGCACACATGAATTTACCTACTGAAAAAAAAAAGAACCCCACCATACTAGAATATGCTTTACATATTCTAAAAATAAAATATATGATTGTTGCTCCCACAGCATGTGTGTCTACTTATTTGGACATCTTATGTACTTCATTATATAAAGTTTTTGTGAATAGGATCTTTTGTTCAATAAAGTTTCAAACTAATAATTGTTTCTAATTTTATATGTAGCTGTTGTGTTTTCTATGATGATTCCTCATCTTGCTGAATTTTCCTATGTATTTTAATAATTTATCAATTGGTTCCTTTTGTTTTTCAAAGTAAATGATCATATCATGAACAAGTAATTAATGTCTATGTCCTCTATTTATAGATCTATTTTGGTCATTTTGTATTAGAAGTATAGTGATAAAAATTCTATTTTGGACTCAGATTAACTGGACAACTTAATCTTAGTTCTACCATTTAGATTATGCCATCTTGTTACGTTATTTAACTATCTGTATCTCAGATTTCTCATCTGTAAAATGAGGATAATATCTTTGAGGTGGTTGTAAGGATCAGATGATATATTTTATGTAAAGCACACAGTAAAGTTCTTGATGGTATCCTGAATTAATCATTTCATATAATTAAGGTATTTGAGATGGAAAGAGTGAATGGATATGAGTGATATTGAGAGGTATAAGTCAGCAGAATCGGCAATTATCAGGATGAGGAACTAAAGGTATAAAGGATCTTTGTTAGGGTTTCAGCTTAGGGAAATGGGAGAACAGAGAAAACAGGAAAAAAGATGGGTACTCTCCTTTTAGCACTTCAAACTCAAAGAAAAAAAGCAAATGACTATCTAGGTGTAAACTACACTATACACATCTCTAAGAATGAAACCAACAAATTAGTGCCATTTGCCTAGTAAAGGTCACCATTTCCCTTTTCAATCTAAAACCAAAAACGAAATCCACTACCATCCCCTCGCCCCCATTTTAACTCATAGCAACCCTACAGGACAGAGTAGAACTACCCCATATGGTTTCCAAGGCTGTGAATATTTGGAAACAAACTGCCTCATCTTTCTCCCATGGAGTGGCTGGTGGGTTTGAACTGCCAACCTTTTGGTTAGCAGCCAAGATGCTTTAAATACTGCACCACCAGACTTCCTTCTTCAATCTAAAGTAAATACCAAATCCAAAAGAGTTGCCTGCTTTATTACGTATTTAGGATCGTGTGGTACAAATCATAGCCTAAAGAGAGATGATTTACTACTTAGCCTCCACCATTTAATGAATTTATGGTTTAGTCCAGGAGCTCTGATGGCACAGTGCCTAAGGCACTTACTGCTAACCAGAAGGCTGGTGGTTCAAACCCACCAGCCACTCCTCGGAAGGAAGGTTGGGCAATCTACTTCCGTAGTGATACTGCCTCGGCAACCCAAGGAGGGGTCGCTATGAGTCGGCTCCGACTAGACGACACACAACAACAACAACCAAGGGGAAGGCCCTCAATATCAATAAGATGGATTGGCACAGTGGCTGCAGAGATGGGCTCAGGTACAGTAGGGATCATGAGGCTGGCACAGGGCAGGGCAGTTTTTCGTTGTTGTACATAAGGTCGCTGAGTCGTGGAAGACTCGACGGCACATAACAAAAGCAACATCAAGGACAGCTTAATATGTGTCAGTGAAAAGCTCTGTCCTGTCCTCTAGGAGCTGGTGGTCCAATAGAGCCAGACAAGGGGGTAATTTCAGTGCTCAGTGCAACGAGGCGGGCTCCTAGGCCGGCTTTCTGTTGTGTTGTTGTTGTTAGGTGCCGTCGAGTCGTTTCCGACTCATAGCGACCCCATGCACAGCAGAACGAAACACCACCCCATCCCGCGCCAGCTCCACGATCCTTGCTATACTTGAGCCCACTGTCGCAGTCACCGTGTCAATCCATCTCATCGAAGGCCTCCCCCTCCGTCGTCGACCCTCCACCTTACGAAGCATGACATCCTTCTCCACGGAATGGTCCCCTCTGACAATATGACCAAAGTAGATGAGACAAGTCTGGCCATCCTCGCTCCCAAGGAGCATCTCGGCGGGCCTATAGCTGATGATACCGTCTAGGGGCACGTGCGTGGAGGAAGGGGAGCATCTTGGAGTCTCCCTCGCCCCACCCGGATGACTACCTGTACCCGTCCCTCCAGTCGCCCAGGCTCTCGGTACCTCTGGCCATGGAGGCCTACAAGCCCCCTCCAGATTCTTCCCTTCCAGCTCCCAAACGACCTCTCGCGTCTGGCCTGGCCAATCCCGAGCGCTCGCCCCACGCGCTCCCCAGGGGACCTCGCTGCGCGGCCCGGGGCAGCCTCCAGCGAAGAGGAGGGGGAGGAACCTGGACGCGGTCCCTGCGGTCAAAGGATGAAAAGATCACCTTTCGTCGGAGTCCGTAGCTGCCCTTTTCCCCAGGGCCGGGTTAGGGGGTTTGGAAAAAAGATTCTCAAAATCCATTACTCTGACCGACGTCTCACTCTCAAGAGTCAGAGCCGCGACGCACCAGCCCGACAGCTGCAAGCACACCACAACCACAGCACTTCCAGCACCGCAAATGCACAAAAGGCCGCAATCTCCGTAAGCTCCGCCCCCGGCTTCAACCCCGCCCACGCCGCGCACGCGTCCCCCGCCCCGCTCACGGAGGCGCTTCGCACGCCTGCTCAGAACTCTTCTTGCCCGCCTGCCTGCTGCTCTGCGCAGGCGCCACCTTAATTACATACTATCCCACCCATTATGTTAAATGTTTAGCAGAATTTTAAAACTTAAGTCTTTAGAATCTCCTTTCTTCACTTTGGTAAAAACTGTTCATTGGACACCACAATGTTTATAAGGAATGGTAGCAATAACACTTATTTAAACAATCACTATAAGCCAGGCATCATTTCAGATATTCATTTAATCCTCACAAAATCTTGTAAGATAGGGAATATTATCTTCCACATTTTTTTTCAGATGGGTAAACCTGTAGAGTCTCTGGAATCTAGTGAAATTAAAATAAATACACAAGTAACTTTAAAGGGAAGAGGCCATTAAAAAGTACCAAGTGCTAAGACAATTCAGAAGAGAAAAAAAAAATCACATTTGGTTGGGAAGTCTTCTTGAAAGAGATAAAATTGAGTTAAATCTTGAGATGATTTCTACAGGGCAGATGAAGGTGCTAGTAAAGGGGCATTCTAAGTGTAGTGAGTTGTATGAATGAAAATATCAAGGCAGGAAAATACAGCATTCATTTGAAAAACAGCTTTGCTTAGCATAAAGCAAGTATAAGGGATGAAGTATTACTGATGAAGATCAAAGACTACAGTGTTCAGTATGGATTGGTCCTCAACATAAAACGAAAATCCTCACAACTGGACCAATAAGCAATATCATGATAAACAAGGAAAAGAATGGAGTTGTCAGGGGTTTCATTTCACTTGGATCTACAGTCAACACTCAGGGAAGCAGCAGTCAGGAAATTAGACATCGTATTGCACTGGGAAAATCTGTTGCATAAGACCTCTTTAAAGTGTTAAGAAGAAAAAAAAGAAAAAAGAAAGTGTGCCTCACCCCACCACTCCACCCAAAAAAGACCTCTTTAAAGTG
Source organism: Orycteropus afer afer (assembly GCF_000298275.1). NCBI lineage: Eukaryota > Metazoa > Chordata > Mammalia > Tubulidentata > Orycteropodidae > Orycteropus > Orycteropus afer. The sequence continues at coordinate 2,171,604 of NW_006921604.1, read as the reverse complement.
TTAAGAAGCAAATGTGTCACTTTGAAGACTAAGGTGTGCCTGACCCAAACCATAGTATTTTAGGTCACCTCATATGCATGTGAAAGCCGGACAATGAATAAGGAAGATCAAAGATGAACTGATGCCTTTGAATTGTGGTGTTGGCAAAGAATACTGAAAATGCCATGGACTGACAGAAGAAGGAACAAATCTGTCCTGGAAGAAGTGCAGCTGGGCTGCTCCTTGGAAGCGGGAATGGCTAGACATCGTCTCACCTACTTTGGTCATGTTGTCAGAAGGGACCATTCTCTGAAGAAGAATATCGTGCTTGGTAAAGTACAGGGTCAATGAAGAAGGGGAAGACCCTCAATGAGACAGATTGACACAATGTCTGCAACGACGGACTCAAGGATAGCAAGAATTGTGAGGATGGCACAGGACCAGGCAATATCTGTTATATGTCAGAGCCGACTCGACGGCACCTAACAACAACAGTATAAGGGAATGATAGAGAAGAAGGTTTAAACTGTAGGTTGAGCTATGCCAGGGAGCCTGACTTGATTCTGTAAGTGAAGGGGATGTTTGATTCCTGGTGTGAGTCAGGAGCCACCTCATAGACAATGAAGGAGTTTTATGAAGCCAGATACCTTACCCAGAGAAGTTCTACTTTTGCCTCTTGTTTATATTTTACTCCTCTGAAGGAAGATGGAGCAATCTAGTTCCGTAGTGATACTACCTTGGCAACCTAAGGAGGGGTTGCTATGAGTCAGGTCCGACTTGACAGCACATAACAACAACAACAACATTTGTTAAAAATGTTTTATGGAAATATAATTTATGTACAGTAAAATACACAAAACTAAAGTGACATGGGTCAATGCTTTTTTTTTTGCAGTGCTCCCCTCCCTCCCACCCCTGGTAACCAACAAAGAAAGTTTCCTTCCTTGTGTAAACCTTTCCTTGACTTTTACAATAATGAACTATACTGTATTCATCCTTCTATGATTGACTTATTTCACTCAGCATAATGTCCTCATTCATGTTATGCCATGTTTTGCAGATTCTACATTTCCTTTAGTGTTGCATAGTATTCCATTGTGTGTCTGTGCCATAGTTTGGTTATCCATTATCTGTTGATGGGCACATAGGTTGTTTCCATCTTTTTGCTATTGTAAATAGTGCTGCGATGAACATGGGTGTGCATATATCTGTTCTTGTCCTGGCTCTCACTTCATTTTACAGTCCCAGCAGCAGTGTATGGGAGTCCCGATCTCTCCACATCCTTGCCAGCATTTGTTATTTTCTGTCCTGTTGAACATTGCCATTAGTGCTGGCGTGAGATGGTATCTCATTGTTCTTTTGATTTGCATCTCTGTGATGGCTAATGATCGTGAGCATTTCTTCAGGTATTTGCTGGCTGCTTGAATATCCTCTTTGGTGAAGTGTCTATTCATGTCTGCTGCCCATTTTTTAATTGGATTGTTAACCTTCTTGTTGAAGTGTTGGAGTTTTCTATAAATTTTAGAGATAAGTTCATTGTCAGATATGTCATTGCTGAATATTATTTCCCAATCTGTAAATTCTCTGTTTACTCTTTTGGAGAAGTTTTTGGAAGCACATAAAAATTGAATTTTTAGACGGTCCCATTCATTTATGATGGAACCCAGTGGAGAACTGAAGAACTTTCCAAATGATCCCAATCCAAATCACTGACCTACAGAACTGTGAATTAAGTAAAATATGTGTTGTTTTGACCACTGAGTTTTAAAGCAGTTTATTACACAGAAATATTTAACTGAGACTTCCAGTCAGATGGCAGAGTAGGCAGACAAGCTCCACAGACCCTCTTCAACAAAGAAAAGAAAAACCAATTGACAGAGTCCTGAGCTTTGAAAGGAACTATACAGAAGTGGGTTAGGCACCAACTAATGGAAAAACCTGAACGAAAACAGGACCCAAGAACAGGCTCTGCTTGTCAGGGTCAGCAAGGACACATGAGAGGCTGACAAAAGAAAGGAGACAGGTGGTGAGTGTATAAGTGCTGTCAACTAGTGACTAGAGGAGCACAGCACAGTACCCTGCCTGTATAGATAACATACAAACAAAGCAAAGAAAATGAAAATTGTGGGCAAGTCACTCCAACATACAAGCACCAATTAAATATAAACACAAAAATGTCATAATGCTTCGGAGACAACAGAGCATTACAGTCCACACAAAGAAGCAAAATAAAGCAGGAGAAACAAGGGACCAGGATACAGACCCAAAACACATCCTTGAGGAAGATGAAGCATTCCTAAGAATTATATTTAGGTATCTTCAAAGGATTAATAGAAAACACAGACAAAACCCTAGAAGAATTTTGGAAGAAATTCAAGAACAAAATGACAAAATAAATGAAAAATTAGAAGAGATTCTAAATCTACAGCTAGAAATCCAAAAGATTAATACTAAATTGTCAGAAATAGATAGCACATTGAAAGGGAAAAGGAGTAGAATTGATGCAATGGAAGACAATTAATGAGATTGAAGACAAATACCTGAATACTTCTTTGGAAAGGGATCAATCAGAAAAAATATCAAAACAAAATGAAGAAAGCCTATGATTCATGTGGGACACCATCAAAAGGAATAACCCACGTGTCACTGGAATTCCAGAACATGAAGAGAAAAATAAACCCATTGAGAAAAATGTCCAAGATTTTTGGAGGAGAACTTCCCTGATACGATGAAAGATGAGAATATATCCATTCAGGAAGTCCAATGAACCCTAAACAAGATAGACCCCATAAGAAAAGAAAAACACCAAGACATATCATCATCAAACTCACCAAAACCAAAGACAAAGAAAGAATCATGCGAGCAGCATGGGAAAAAGGAAAAGTTACCTACAAGGGGCAACCAATAAGACTAAGCTTGGATTTCTCAACAGAAACTATGCAGACGAGAAGATAGTGGGATGGTATATATAACACACTGAAAGAGAAACATTTCTAACCAAGATTTATGTACCCAGCAAAACTGTCCCTCAAATATGATGGTGAAATCAGGACATTTCCAGATAAGTAGAAATTAAGGGAATTTATTAAAACCAGACCAAGCTTACAAGAGATACTAAAGGGAGTCCTTTGGACAGAGAAGCAACAACAACCAACAACAACTGACCATTAACACACATGATGATATAACCCAGAAACCAACCCAGCTATGAAAGTATCCAAAGTAATAAGCCTACAAGACTGTAAACAGGGAACCAGAGACACCAACCGACAAATGAGGACAACTACAAACCAAAAAGAGGGAAAAAAAATCTTTGTCATTACAGAACTTCTAGATGGTAGGGAAGTCAAGACAACTACAAGATAGAATGGACTGTTCTACACTTGGGAAGAAAAACTATAAATCACAAGGTAACCTCAAAGAAAAATTATAAACCTTCACATCAAAATAAAAAAGAGGACCAGTATAACTATTCAGCAAATACTAAAACAATAGCAATGAAAGAAGTGTTAACATGATTCACAGACAAAATGAGCTCAGTATAGAAAATTATGGAGCTCTGTGGTGTAGTGCCTAAGGCATTTGACTGCTAACCAGAAGGCTGGTGGTTCAAACCCACCAGCCACTCCTCAGAAGGAAGATGGGGCAATCTACTTCCATAGTGATACTGCCTTGGAAACCCAAGGAGGGGTCACTATGAGTTGGGTCCGACTCAACGGTACATAACAACAACACAACAACAGAAAATTATATGGAACAAAGAAACAGACACAATGAAAAAGCACATGACAAAAATGACAGCAACAAATTCATATTTGCTGATAATTACTTATCTGGCATGGGAGCTCTGGTAGCCTAGTGCCTAAGGCACTTGACTGCTAAACAGAAGGCTGGCTGTTCAAACCCACCAGCCACTCCTCAGAAGGAAGATGGGGCAATCTACTTCCATAGTGATACTGCCTCAGAAACCCAAGGAGGGGCCACCATGAGTCAGGTCCGACTCGATGGCACATAACAACAACAGCAACAACAACTTATCTGGCAAGGGACTTATCTCTAACATTGATGGAAAACTCCAACGCCTCAACACCAAAGGAATTAACAATTCAATTGAAAAATGGGCGGAAGACATGAATAGACACTTCACCCAGGAGGATATTCAGGTGGTCAGCTAATACATGAAAAGATGCTCATTGGCCATCAGAGAGATGTAAGTCAAAACAACAATGAGATATACTGTCTCACCCCAGCACTGATGGCAAGGTTCAATGAAACAGAAAATAACAAATGCTGGTGGGGATGTGGAGAGATTGGGACTCTCATACATGGCTTGAGTGACTGTGAAGTGACACAACCACTGTGGAAACCAATATGGCAATTCTTTAGAAAGTTGGAATTGGAGATATCATTTGACCCAGCAATCCCATTACTAGGTGTATATCCTGGAGAGGTGAGAGCCAGGATAGGAACAGATACATGTATGCTCATGTTCATCACAGCACTATTTACAACAGCAAAAAGATGGAAACAACCTACATGCCCATCAGTGGAAGAGTGGATGACCAAGCTATGGTACATACACATACTGGAATGCTATGCAGCACTAAAGAATAATGTAGAGTCAGCAAAATACTGCATAATATGAATGAACTTGGAGGACATTATGCTGAGTGAAATAAGTCAATCACAGAAGGACAAATATAGTATTAGTTAGTTGTTGTGGAGGGTCAAGGAAAGGTTTATGTATGGAGGGAAACTTTCTTTGTTGGTTGCCAGGGGTGGGAGGGGAGGAGAGGGAGCACTGCAAAAAAAAAAAAAAAAAAATGCATTGACCCATGTCACTTTAGTTTTGTGTATTTCACTGTACATAAATTATATTTCAATACTATGCATTAAAAAAAAAGTGACATGAACACTGGGCCTATGGGTTTGGGACCATGGTCTTGGGGTAGCATCGACCCCAACTGGCACAACATAGTACTAAAAATATCGTTCTACATACTACTTGGGCGAGTAGTGACCAGTATTTTAAATGTTTTCAAGCAGCCATCTAAGATGCAACTATTGGTCTGTTCTCTTCCACAGCAAAGAAGAGGGAAGAAAATAAAAAACATGTGGAAACCATTAGTCCAAGAGACTAAAGGACCATGGGAACCTCAGCCTTCATGAGGCTGAGACCAGAAGAACTAGATGGTGCCCAACTACCAATGCCAACCACTGGGAAAGGGATCAAAACTGGAGATCCTGGATAGAGTGGGAGGGAAAATGTGGAACAAAATTCAAAAACACAAAAATGACCAGAGTCACTAGCCAGATAGAGACTGGTGAAACCCTCGAAACTTTGGCCCCAGATTACTCTTCAGGCCTGAAAGTGAACTCATTTTTGAAGATTAGCTCTCTCTCAGCCAAACAGTAGAAAGACCTGCAAACAGAATACCTGCCCCAGGGAGAAGCAACCCTTAGAACAATCATGAGAGATCAGAAGGATATCATTTGCATAAGAGGAAAGCTAGGCAGACAGGAATACATAGGTAAGAAGGACAAAGGGAAGAGGTAGTCACAGGGAGGAGGCCAGAGAAGAACTGTTTGTTGTTGGGATTGTAATTGGTGCTGTGAAACAAAATGTGTATGTACTGTTGAGAGTCAAATGAATCTGCTTTGTTAATTTGCACCCATATCACAATTTAAAAAATATTTTAAAAGACATAAAGAAATTGGAAAGGAAAAAAAAAAACATAATACTGAAATTAAAAACTCCATGGATGATGTGGTACCTTTGAAGTATGTTCACAAATTCTTTAAAACTTCTCCTTTCAAATAGTGCAGCCTAATTGCCCTCCCCTAAAATGTGGACAGGATTTAATTACTCAGGTCTAACAAAAAGAATATTGCAAATATGATGGTGCATGACTTATGAAGAAAGATCATAAAAGGCATTGCAACTTCTGCCTTATCTCTTGAGTCACTGGCCTGGGAGAAAACCAGTTATCATGTCATGAAGACACTTAGGAAAATTGTGGAGAGGTCCATGTGGGGAGCCAGCCATGTAAGTGAGCCACCTTGGAAGTAGCTCTTCCAGAACTAGTCAAACCTTCATACGATTGCAACTTCATGAGAGACCTCAGGAAAGAATCATCCAATTAAGCAGCCCCTGAATACTTGATGACAAAGAATGTAAGAAAATAAATATTTATTATTTTTAAACCACTATGTTTTGGGATAATTTGTTATGTGGCAGTAGATATTCCCTATCATCATAAAACAGCTGGCAGAATAGTTGGCAGAATAGGCTCTTGAAGACTCAGTTACAGCACTAACTAGATGCAGTATCTCCAGGGGCTGGAACAATGTCCTCCAGGATGCAGCATATGCTATAATCAGCAATCAGTATATTATGTCTTTAGCCAGGATATTTGGGTCTAGGAAACAAGGAGTGAAAATGGGAATGGATCATCTCCTTATATCCCTAGTAAAATTTGTGCTTCCCATCCCCGTAACTTTGGACTCTGCTGATATACACCAGTGTTTATCAACTTCAGCACTATTGATGTATTGGACTGGATGGGTCTTTGTTGTAAGGGATCGTCTTATGCATTGTAGAATGTTTAGAAAAATCCCTGGCCTCTACTCACCAGATGCCAGCAGCACCTCTCTGCCCTTGCCCCAGTTATGACAACCAAAAATGTCTCCAGACATTGCCAAATGTCCCCAAGAGGTCAAAATTGCTCCAGCTGAGAACTACTGATTTAGAGTTATTACTTTGAAAAGTAGGAATGCTTCCTCGAGTATTTGTTTATGGTAATGGAAAATGTGGCAACAGATACTGGTGATGGTTATACAACATGTGTCACTGAATTATACATGGATATATTGTTGAATTGGCATGTGTTGTTATATGTATATTTAATGTTATATGTTATATTTTACAACAATGAAAACTAATTTTATATGTATATCAAGTAGGAATGTTTCTATCAATGGACAATGGTTCCATTAAACTTGAAGTCGAAACTGCCATTTAGCTACTTTAGACTCTTCATGTCAGAGAAACAACAGGTAAAAAAAGAATTTATTATACTGACTGAGGTGATTATTCATTCTGACTATGAATTTGATTTTGTCTACACATTGAGGTTAATGGATAGTATGTCTATAATGCAGAGGATTTCCTGGAGCCTTTAAAGTAATCATATGTTCTGTAATTAAAGTCAATAGAAAATAAAAACCCCACAAACATCATTGCTTATTCCAAAACTCCAAAGTTTTCAGGAATAAAAATTTTGTTTACCTACTAAACAAGGAGCCAAGGTCAGCTGAGGACAAAGGGAACATGGAATTAGTAGTAGAAGGTAATTCTAAATACCAACAATCACATGACTAGGAGCAGAAATAATTGTAATAGTTATAAGTATTTCATCCTTAATTTGATATGTGTGTGTGTGTGTGTTTGTGTATATAAACTCACTACCATCAAGTTGGATCCAACTCATAGCAACCCCTCCTTGGGTTTCTGCAGTATCACTATGGAAGTAGATTGCTCAACCTTCCTTCCAGGCAGTGGCTGGTGGGTTTCAACAGACTTCTGGTTAAAGTCAATGTCTTAGGCACCACACCACCAGATACACACACACACACACACACACACATATATATGTATATATATATATCCACTGCCATCAAGTCATTTCTCACTCACAGTGACCTCCATTGGGTTTCCAAGGCAGTAAATATTTATGGAAGTAGATTGCCCTGTCTTCCTTCAGTAGAGCAGCTGGTTTGTTCAGGTTAGCAGTCAAATGCCTCAAGCACTGTGCAACTAGAGCTACACACACACACACACACACACGTGTGTGTATGTATATGTATATATATGTAATATATGTAATGTATACATATGTAATTTTTCTTTTCTTCTCTCCTATTCTCCTACCATCTGACATAAGATGTTTTGATAATAGTTAGCTTTATATTTCATTATGTAAATTACTAGATATAAAAGGAGTAGTGTGACTCAACTAGAAGTAGGATAAACACCAAAAGATCATGGAAAAGGGTGTTTTTGTCCTTTTGGAGGGGAAAGATTAGCATGTTTTTAGCTGAACATGAAATAGCTGCATCATGTTAAGCAGATATATGACTTTGATAATGTCTTTTTCTGGAAGTTCAGTATGGTTTAAAAAAGAATGTATGGGTGCCAACAGATAAAGGTATACTTGGTGGCTTTATAATATATCAATTTGGCTAGCCTAAACTATCTTTCCCAGAATTCCCATCCCTGGATGTTTCCAGTTAGGATGGTTCATAAGAGAGATTTTGCACAAAATTTGGAAGGTAGCAGTGAAGCAGCCACCATATTATTTTTACATGCACAAGATCAGTGAAGGGGCAGCAAATGGTGCTGCATTTCATGTTGTCATTTATCTGCTGGTTCATCTTGTTGGCAAGAGGAAACAATCAGCCCTACAACCACTGCATCTTTCCCCAGACCTTCTTTATCCTTTTCCAAATTCTGGGTCAGGTATGTGTTTACTTCATGAAAAAGGGCACAAGATTATCCTGCAAGATACACTGGAGTTAGTAAGAGACTAATACAGGTTCCAGTTCATTCTCAGGGATTACAATTTTTCCTCTTTCTCCTCAACTTTATATCCAACTTCTCTTCCTGAATATTTTCCTGTAAATCTTAAGCCCTAGCATCATAGGGCCCTAGTATCTGACAGTGGCTAGATCCCAGTAAGGGGAGGGAGAGAGCCCCTACCCAAGGTAGGAAGCCAGGAAGCCAGGGCCAACAGTGGCTGGATCCAGGTAAGGGGAGGGCAGAGAGGTTTGGAACAGCTAAGGGAGATGAACTTGTCTGTCAGTTTATTGTACTGTGTTGGCTTGCATGTTGCTGTGAGGCTGGAGGCTGTGCCACCAATGTTTCAAACTCCAGCAGGGTTGCACAGGGTGGACAGGTTTCAGCGGAACTTCCAGACTGAGACAGACTCAGAAGGAAGAGGCCATCCACATCTCAAAATATTGGCCAGAGAAAACCTTACAAATAGCAGAGAAATACTGTCTAATACATTACTGGACAATTTTATGAATAGCCCTAAAATATTGTCCGATACAGTCTGGAAGAGGAGCCCCTTAGGTCGGAAGGCACTCAGAATATGACTCGGAAAGAGCTGCCTCATCAGAGTAGAACCAAACTTAATGATATGGGTAAAGTAAAGCTTTAGGGACCTCCATTTGCTGATGTGGCATGACTGAAACTGAGGAGAAACAGCTGAAAACATCCATTAATAATCAGAACAAAGAGTATACGAAGTATGAATCTAGGAGAATTGCAAGTTGTCAAAAATGAAATGGAATGCATAAAGATTGATATCCTAGGCATTAGTGAACTGAAATGGACCAGATTTGGCCATTTTGAATCAGACAACTATATGATCTACTATGCTGGGAATGACAAATTGAAGAGGAATGGTGTGGCATTCATCATCACTAAGAGTGTTTCGATATCTGACCTGAAGTACAATGCTGTCAGTGAAAGGATAATACCCATACACCTACAAGGAAGGCCAGTTAATACTACTATTATTCAAATTTACACACCAACTACCAAAGCCAAAGATGAAGAAATTGAAGATTTTTACCAACTTCTGCAGTCTGAAATTGGCCAAACATGCAATCAAAATGTGCTGATTATAACTGGTGATTGGAATGCAAAAGTTGGAAACAAAGAAGAATCACCAATAATTGGAAATTTTGGCCTTGGTGATAGAAATAGCACTGGAGATCACATGATAGAATTTTGTAAGACCAATGACGTATTCACTGCAGATACATTTTTCAACAACACAAATCATGGCTATACATGTGGACTTCGCCAGATGGAATACACAGAAATCAGACTGACTACATTTGTGGCAAGAGGCGTTGGAAAAACTCAGTATCTTCAGCCAAAACAAGGTGAAGAGCTGATTGTGGAACAGAGCATCAACTGCTCATATGCCAGTTCAACTTGAAGTTGAGAACAATTAAAAACAAGTCTATGAGAGCCAAAATATGACCTTGAATATGTTGTTGTTGTTGTTGTGTGCCGTTGAGTCGGACCCGACTCATAGTGACCCCTCCTTGGATTTCTGAGGCAGCATCACTACAGAAGTAGATTGCCTCATCTTCCTTCTGAGGAGTGGCTGGTGGGTTTGAACCACCAGCCTTCTGGTTAGCAGTCAAGTG
>NW_006921604.1:2159548-2161216 GCF_000298275.1 Orycteropus afer afer | reverse complement strand
TGAACAGAAGATTTCAAAGAGCAGCTCGAAAAGACAAAGTCAATTAACATAATGAAAAGTGCAATGACATGGCATTAGAAAACCACAAGGGAAAAAAACACTCAGCACTTCCCAAGCTGAAAGACCTGAAGAAAAAATTTAAGCTTTGAGTTGCAATATTGAAAGATTTTATAGGCAAAATATTGACTGATGCAGGAAACATCAAAAGAAGATGGAAGGAAAACACAGAGTCACTGCACCAAAAAGAATTGGTCAATGTTCATCCATTTCAGGAGGTGACATATGATCAAGAACCAATGGTACTGAAGAAAGAAGTCGAAGCTGCACTGAAGGAAGTGGTGAAAAACAAGGCTCCAGGAATGGATGAAATACCCATTAAGATGTTGCAACAAACAGATGCCATGCTGGAGGCACTCACTCGGAAGACAGATACCTGGCCAACTGACTGGAAGAGATCCATATTTGTACCTATTTCAAAGAAAGGTGATCCCACAGAATGTGGAAATTATCAAACAATATCATTAATATCATATGCAAGTAAAATCTTACTGAAGATTATTCAAAAACGGTTTCAGCAGTATATTGACAATTGACATAGAACTTCCAGAACTGCAAGCTGGATTCAGAAGAGGACATGAAACAAGGGATATCATTGCTGATGTCAGATGAATCTTGGCTCAAAGCAAAGAATACCAGAAAGATGTTTACTTGTGTTTTATTGACTACACAAAATCATTTGATTGTAGGATCATAAAAAATTGTAGATAACATTGAGAAGAATGGGAATTCCAGAACACTTAATTGTATTCATGAGGAACCTGTCCATAGACCAGGAGGTTGTCATTTGAACAGAACAAGGGTATAATACATGGTTTAAAATCAGGAAGGGAGTGTGTCAGCGTTGTACCCTTTCACCATACTTATTTAATCTGTATGGTGAGCAAATAATCTGAGAAGCTGGGCTATATGAAGAAGAATGTGGCATCAGGATTGGAGGAAGAATCATTAACAACCTGTGATACTCTGATGACACAACTTTGATTGCTGAAAATGAGGATGACTTGAAGTACTTACTGATGAAGATTGAAGAATACAGTCTTCAGTGTGGTTTTTGCCTCAATATAAAGAAAACAAAAATCTTCACAACTGGACCTATAAGCAGCATCAAGATAAATGGAGAAAAGATTGAAGTTGTCAAAGACTTTGCTTTGCTTACCTAATGCCTCTCTGACAGGAATACCACAAATGGGATGACTTTAACAAATAGGAGTTTATTTCTTACAATTTTGGAGGCTGTAAACCCAAGTTCAAAGTGCCGGGCTTTAGGGGCTAGGTGAAAGCCCCTCAACCTTGGGCTTCAACTCTGTCTCCTGCTCCTGGCCCACCAAAGCTAGAGGTTTCTCTTCTCTCAGACAGCTGCTGCCTGCTGAGGCTGACAAACCCAAGGTCGACAAGTAAAAAGGCACAGTCCTAATGCTGCCCAACAACATAGCAGGCTATTGATTCAAGTCCATTGAAAGTCCCACAATCAGCAAAGCATGGCAGGCTGCTGAGCAACAACTTGGCTACATGCAGGGTTCATGCATGCCATAAGCTAGAGACCATTCCCAAAACTGTTTCTTATATATGGGAAGGAGACTACATCCCTAAAGCACTACTCAGCTGCTT
>NW_006921604.1:2153566-2159118 GCF_000298275.1 Orycteropus afer afer | reverse complement strand
AAAGACCTCTTTCAAGTGCTGAAGAGCAAAGATGTCTCCTTGAGGACTAAGGTGCACCTGACACAAGCCATGGTATTTTCAATCGCCTCATATACATGTGAGAGCTGGACAATGAATAAGGAAGACTGAAGAAGACTCAATGCTTTTGAGTTGTGGTGCTGGTAAAGAATGCTGAAAGTACTATGGACTGCTAAAAGAACTAACAAATCTGTCCTGGAAGAAGTACAGCCGGAATGCTCCTTGGAAGCGAAAATAGCCAGACTTTGTCTCACCTACTTTGGTTGTGTTGTAAAAAGGAACCATTCCCTGGAGAAGGATATCATGCTCGGTAAAGTGGAGGGTTAACACAAGAGAAGGCCCTCAACAAGATGGATTGACACAGTGGTTGCAACTATGAGCTCAGGTATAACAAGGATCATGAAGCTGGTACAGGACTGGGCAGTGTTTCATTCTGCTGTGCTTGGGGTCACTATGAGTCAGAGACGACTTGACGGCACCTAACAACAACAGCAGCAGCATCAGTCAAGAGCTTTAAAGAAAATGTTTAAAACAATTGTATATGGTTAAATCCTTGTAAACCTATCTATCTATCCATATATCCTAGTGATTTTGCTTCTCAGATTGAATCTTCATTAATAATGTAATGCAATCTCTTTCCATACTGCAATCTAATGTAATGTATTCAATGAATCAGTGGAGGTTGTATCACTAGGGTGGATCCTAAACCTAATCACTACTGAGTTAAAAAAGGAGAAAATTAGACACAGAGACACACATACAAATGGGGGAAGGCAGATGCTATATAAGATTTATCTAAAAGCTGAGTTACCAAGGAAGGTGTCAGACTACCCACAAGGAAGGAATTGATGTGTCTAAGACCCTGATTTTTACTTTTAGCTTCCAGACTGTGAGGAAATAAATTTCTATTCTTTGAAGCCACCCACATATGGTATTTCTATTACTACAGCACTAAAAGACATCTACTAAAACAAAAATATGAACATTCTGCATAGGATTTAAACAAGACCCAAAGTCCCATAACATAATGTTCAAAATATTCAGGATGCAATCCAAAATTATTTAGCATACAAAGAACTAGGAAAAAAAAGTCTCAAGTTACCTGGGAAAAGACAATCACAGATGCCAAAGCTGAGATGACTCATTTGTTGGAATTATAAGACAGAGAATTTGAAAAAGCTATTTAAAAATATTATAAACAAGCAACCACAATCTTGAAAGAAACTGAAAAATAGATCACCTAAGCAAAGAAATAAAAGATATAAAGAACAACCAAATGGAAATTTTGGAAATGAAATACACAATAACTGATACTAAAAATTCACTGAATGGTCCCAGTAGCAGAAGAAACATGACAGAAGGATAAGTCAATGTACTTGAAGATATATCACTAGAAATCATCCAATCTGAACAACAGAGAGAAAAAAAAAGATTGAAAACACAAATAGAACAGAGTCTCAAGGACTTGCTAGAACAATAGCAAATGTCTAACATTTGTGCTACCAGAGTTCCAGAAGAAGAGGACAGAGTATGGGGCTAAATATATATATATATATATATATATATATATACACACACACATACATACATATTTGATGAAATAAGGGCCACAAACTCCCAAAATTTTTAAAGTATATAAACATACAACACAAGAAATTCAGTGAACACCAACCAGAGTAATAAACCAGAAGAAATCTGCAAAAACGGTATGTTAGGCTGGGTTTTCTAGAGAAGCAAAACCAGTAAAGCTTATATGTACATGTAGAGAAAGAGAAATTTATCTTAGGAAAATGACTCACACACTTACAGAAGCGGGCAAGTCCCAAGTTCTTGGATCAAATGTCAAGCTGGAGGCTTTCCTGACTCATGCAGTTGTAGGGGCTGATGAGCTCAAGGTTGGCAAGAAGTATACAGGCTGTTGATTCCAACAAATGACGAATCCAAGATCTCCAGGCCAAATGGTGGATTGTTCGCTCATGGACAGTTGTAGGCAGCACAACAGGATCCTGATCCACAAGAATGTCTCTTTTCCCAGGATGTCCATAAATATATTGGAAGCAGGCCACACCCTTAGAACTCCCTTTCAGTGGACTGGCTGCTCAAAACATACACATCTGATCCCATCATGGGAATAATCCACATCACGACTGCTTAAACCACACAGAATTGGGGTCCAGCCAAGTTGACACACAGCTCCAACTATCACAGTCCACCCCTTGTCAACTTGGCAGTTGTACACATCTCCTTAACTATATATAATCTCTAAATAAGGACAATTATAAATTCATATTTGGGCTTAACATGATGTGCTAACACATGTACAACCAAAACGCATTAACCTTATTTACATTTCACAGTTCATAACAGAAAGAAACAAAAATATTTGAAATACAACAATCACAGTCCTTGTTTCTCAACTGGTCATGTGGTCATAGCTGATATTCAGAACCACCTTCTTCCACCATCCATTCCATATTTCCCTTGCCCACGGCAAGCACCTCAGCTACTCATGGTTCTTTGCCTGGTGGGGTGACCCAAACCTTCATTCCTGAAGGGTCTGGGCCATTAGTAGTCATATCATGCTGTAATTTTCCATTGGGAGTTTGGGACCTCTGGTGGTGTAGTGCCTAAGGCACTTGACTGCTAACCAGAAGGCTGGCAGTTCAAACTCACCAGCCACTCCTCAGAAGAAGGTTGGGCAATCTATTTCCATGGTGATACTGCCTCAGAAACCCAAGGAGGGGTCGCTATGAGTCAGGGCCAACTAGATGGCACATAACAACAACAACAACAATAATTTTCCATTGACTTTAATCACAGGGCATGGAAGTACTAAGAAATGTCCTAAAGAATCTCCTGTATTCCAGACATATTCTTCTTTACCTCCATTATGTAATGTCAATCCAATTTCCCCTTGGTAATCAGGATCTATCACACCAGATGGTACAGTAATGCCCTTCTTTGTCTGTTGATCCAGAGGCAGGAGGAAGCCAAAATGTCCAGGTGGCATTCTTAATTTCCAGTTCAATGCAATCAGTATTATGTCTCCAGGCGGGAGTGTTCCACCCTTTGGGACTAAGATCTCCAGACCTGCAGAGCATAGGGTAGCAGGGACAGGAAGCAAAAATTTTCTGAGTGGGACAGTAGGGGTAATAGTGAGTGGTACCACTCCTGTTTCCACCCCCTGGTTCCTGGATCCATGAATCCTGGCTATTGGAGAAGCAGAACCATATATTGGACACTGCTTTGGAGCATATACAGCCTCCTGGAGAACACTGCAACCCTTAAAGTTATTGCCACCTAACTGGTGCCGTAATTGTGTTTTCAGGAGACCATTCCATTGTTCTATCAAGCCAGCTGCTTCAGGATGATGGAGAACATGGTAAGACCAGTGAATTCCATGAGCATAGGCCCATTGCTGACTTCCTTTGCTGTGAAGTGAGTCCCTTGATCTGAAGCAATGCTGTGTGGGATACCATGACAGTGGATAAGGCATTCTGTAAGTCCACAGATGGTAGTGTTGGCAGAAGCATTGCATGCAGGAAAGGCACATCCATGTCCAGAATAAGTATCTTTCCAGAAAGAATAAAACACTGTCCTTTCCATGATGGAAGTTGTCCAATATAATCAACCTGCCACCACATTGCTGGCTGATCACCCCGAGGAATGGTTCCATGTTGCTGGCAGATTGGGCACTCAGCAGTGGTGGTAACCAAATCAGCCTTGGTAAATGGAGGTCCATGTTGCTGAGCCCATGCATAACCTCCATCCCTGCCACCATAGCCACTTTGTTCATGAGCCCATTGAGCAATGACAGAAGTAGCTGGTGAAAAAGGATGGCTAGTTTCCACTGAACGTGTCATCCTATCCACCTGATTGTTAAAGTCCTCCTCTGCTGAGGTCACCTTTTGGTAGGCATTCACATGAGACAAAAATATCTTTACTCCTTTGGCCCACTCAGAGAGATCTATCCACATATCTCTTCCTCTACATCCTTGTCACCAATTTTCCAATCATGCTTCTTCCAAGTCCCAGATCATCTGGCCAAGCCATAGGCCACAGCCCATGAATCCGTACGTAATTGTACATCTGGCTATTTCTTATTCCATGCAAAGTGAATAGCCAGATGTATGGCTTGAAGTTCTGCCCCTTGGGAGGATTTCCCTTCACCACTGTCCTTTAGGGAAGTCCCAGAAAGGGGCTGCAGTACCCCTTTCTCATGGGGAACTCCCCATGAGGCCATAGCTGCAGACTGGGAGAGGGAAGGTAATGTGACTGGAGTGGAGACCATAGGTATTTGGGCCACTTCCTCATGCAACTTACTTGTGACTTCAGGTCCTGCTCAAGCCCACTCTCTGATATACCACTTCCATTTAATGATGGAGTGCTGCTGTGCATGTCTAACTTTATGACTCTGTGGGTCAGACAACACCCAGTTCATGATGGGCAGCTCAGGTCTGATGATGACTTGGTAGCTCATGGTTAGGCGTTCAGTCTCTACTAAAGCCCAGGAACAAGACAAAAGCTCTTTCTCTAAATGAGAGTACTTACCTGCAGAGGATGGCAGGGCTTTGCTCCAAATTCCCAAGGGCCTGAGTTGCAATTCACAAATAGGGACCTGCCAAAGACTCCAAAGAGCATCACTATCTACTACAGACACTTCAAGCACCATTGGATCAGCTGGATCATATGGCCCAAGTGGCCGAGCAGCCTGCATGGCAGCCTGAACCTGTTGCAGAGCCTTCTGTTGTTCTGGGCCCCACTCAAAACTACCAGCTTTCCAAGTCACTTGATAAATAGGCCAAAGCAATGCACCCAAATGAGGGATATGTTGCCTCCAAAATCCAAAGAGGCCCACCAGACGTTGAGCTTCCTTTTTAGTTGTGGGGGAAGCCAGATACAATAACTTATCCTTCACTTTAGTAGGAATATATCAACATACCCTACACCATTGGACCCCTAGAAATTTCACCAAGGTGGAAGGTGCCTAAATTTTCATTGGGTTAATTTGCCACCCTCTAGCACACAGATGTCTCACCAATAAGTCTAGAGTCATCAAGACTTCTTCCTTACTAGGTCCAGTCAGCATAATGCCATCAATATAATGGACCATTTGATGTCTTGTGGAAGGGAAAGGCGATCAAGATCCCTACAGACTAAATTATAACATAATTGTGGGGAGTTGATATACCCTTGAGGAAGCATGGTGAAAGTGTGTTGGCCTTGCCAGCTGAAGGCAAACTGCTTCTGATGGTCTTTTGAAATTGGTATTGAGAAAAAGGCATTGGCGAGATCAATAGCTGCATACCAAGTACCAGGAGATCTACTAATTTGCTCAAGCAATGAAACCACATCAGGAACAGCAGCTGCAATTGGAGTCACCACATGATTAAGTTTACGATAATCTACCGTCATTCTCCAAGATCCATCTGTTTTTTGCACAGGCCAAATAAGTGAATTAAATGGGGATGTGGTGAGAATCACCACCCCTGCATCCCTCAAGTCCTTGATGGTGGCAGTAATCTCTGCAACCC
>NW_006921604.1:2149403-2153396 GCF_000298275.1 Orycteropus afer afer | reverse complement strand
TGGACCCACTGTGAGATGCACCTTGGCTAAGACTCCATCAATAGTTTGATCTCTATATGCCCCCACTCTGACTGGTGGGCCACAATGACGCTTTGGGTCTCCTGGAATTAGTGTCAATTCAGAGCCAGTGTCCAGTAATCCCTGAAAAGTCTGATTATTTCCTTTTCCCCAATGAACACTCATTCTTGTAAAAGGCCTCAGATCCCTTTGGGGAAGGCTAGAAGAAAGACTGACATTATAGATTTTTGGCAATGTAATGGGGTCCTTCCTCAAGGGGACCTGGCCTCCCCTTCATTCAAGGGGCTGTGGGTCTGTAAATTGACTCAAGTCTGGGAATTGATTGAGAGGCCATGACTCTGTATTCTGGTGATTCAATCTAGACTACTGTTCACGTGACCTAGAATTCTTATGTCTATACAGGTCAAGTAAATATTTGGTAGGTTTGCTGTGTATTTCACTACTAGGAACACCATGACTAAGTAGCCAATGCCATAATTCCACACGAGTCAAAGTATTCTGATTACTGTTCCAATTCTGCTATCCATTATGGTAACCACGCCCACCTTGCTTTTGTCTATTAACTGCTGCCACTTGGCCCCTACTACCATGGGGCCCAATCAGCCCCATCATAGTTAAGTGTCTTAGTTCAATTAGGGCAGTTCCCACTGTCAAATCTGACTTACATAAAATAGCAATCACAGCAGTCTTCAAGGATGCTGGGGCTCCCTTCATGAATTTATTCCTCACCATACTGGTGAAAGGTATGTCCTCTGGACTCTCCATTTCTGGCTCTAGGGGTCTAATCTGATAAATCCATTCTAACAGGCCAATCTCCCTAAGGCTCTGCATACCTTCTTCTACTTTATACCAAGGCAGGTCTGGTACTTCAACTTGACTTAAGGTAGGCCACTGCATAATCCATGCTTCAGTAAGCCAATCAAATAAACAATTAGATTCTTTTCTAACCTCTTGAACTGGAACATTGAAAGAAGAATCTGAACTTAGTGAGCCTAAATCAATAAACTCAGACTGATCCAATGTTACATTCCTTGCACCATTATCCCACACCCTCAGTAGCCATTCCCATACATATTCTCCAGGTTTCTATCTGTACACGTTAGCAAAATCAACTAGCATACCACCAGGTGTAGCATACCACCTCCTCAGCTACACTTTGTATTTTATCTTTTGGGGCTCACTTGGACCACTTTGTTATATAGGTCTACCAGCAAGAATGGGTGGCTGGGCAGTTCCTGAGAACATTCAGCAATGTCTTCTATGACCTCTGCCTCAGGCAATGACCCACGAGGAATAGCTGGGTTAATCCCATCAAATTGAGGTGGAAGGGATAATGGTTTTATAGTAATCCCTTCAAATGGGAGGCATGCAACTGAATTTTCACACTCCATAACCTGATCTTCCTATCTGTACATAGGTCCCCATTCTAGGTTTCAGGATTCCATTTTTTCCCAATCAATGCCCTCAGTTCAACTTCAGACACCATTCTGGGTTGGCAATTTAATTGGCATTGTAATTCAGCCACCCTTACAATAAGACTTGGTTTGGTTTTCGGCAATATCAGCTCTGTTACTAGAAGAAATAAGGCTTTCTTTCAGAGCAAAACTGGAAACATTGAGGTCTTTTATGCAGTGCTTAAGCTATGACTCAGCAACCCTGAACTCATCTCACTCTATCACCACTTTGTCTAGTGGTAGTAGAACCAACTACTCAGCTTCCTTATACTCCTCATGCTGACAAAATTGCAGAAAAGTATCAAATATGAGATCACCCAGAAGCTCGCTTCTCAAAAGTACTTGATCTATTGGTGGTGTTATTTTGCATGTTAATGTTGCCACCTCATGCCATGGATTAGCGGGGCCCTCTTTACTAATGGAGGCAGAGTCACCAGTGCCTTTTTGATTAATCAAATTGGAGAACCAAAACAGAATCAGTGAGGACCAATTTAGGAAGCCCATCCTTTTGATTTTGTCTGTCTAGAACCACTGCTAGTACCAAATGTGTTAGGCTGGCTTCTCTAGGAAAGCAAAACCAATAAAGCTTATATATACATTTAGAAAAAGAGAAATTTATCTTAGGACTCACACACTTATAGAAGCTGGCAAGTTCCAAGTCCTTGGATCAAACATCAAAGCTGGAGACGTTTCCTGACTCACACAGCTGCAGGGGCTGACGAGCTCAAGGTTGGCAGGCAGTATACTGGCTGTTGACTCCAACAAGTAACAAATCCAAGATCTCCAGGCCAAATGGTGGATTGTTCGCCCATGGACAGTTGTAGGCAGCACAACAGGATCCAGATCCACAGAAAAGTGTCTCTTCTCCCAGGATATCCATAAATCTATTGGAAGCAGGTCACACCCCTAGGGAAACTCCCTTTCAATGGATTGGCTGCTCAAAACATATACATCTGATCCCATCATGGGAATAACCCACATCACAACTGCTTAAACCACACAGAATTGTGGTCCAGCCAAGTTGACACACAGCTACAACGATCACAAAGGGCATAGGGAGGCAACTTCCAACCTCCTCTAACTTCACAAGGGGGAGACACAATCACCATCAGCAGCATCAGCCAAGGTTGAGTCTTATGAGGTGGACAATAGACATGCTGCCTCCTTCCAAACCTTTTTGCCAATTTTGATGTCAACCGTCACTCCCACAGCACTCTACTTTACTGCTGGGTTTGATAATTCATTGCAATGGCCATACAGAACTCACTCACAACACTCATAATTATGGTGTTTATTTGGAAAGTAACAGGTTATAATTCAGGATCAGAAACAACTCAGGATAGAGTTCTTCAATCAGGACAGCTTCTTCTCAGCCATACAACAGGCATGCTTCTCTCTGGCTTGGCCTCTGCCCTGATCAGGCCAGTGTTACAAAGCTCTTTTAGCTTTGCAAATAGGTGCCCAGAGAGGCACCCCATTTCACCAGTAAGCCTCCTGCCCAAAGGAGCTTTCTTGCTGTGTGGGCTGGAAAGCCAACTGCTCTGACTTATTCTGGTCTCTTGGTTCTGCAGTCTCTCTGACTTTGGGTTTGAACCTGGTGATCTTAGACTGATTCAGCTAGGACAAAAGTTAGCCAGGTCCTGTGGCTCCATTAAGACATAGTCCCTAACTACATTAGCTGTCCCTGCATTTTCCTAGTTAGGTCAGACTGATATTTTACCCTAGTTTTTGGTCTTGTGGGAATCTCTGGGTGGTACAAACAGTCAATGTGCTGAGATGCTTACTAAAAAGTTGGCAGTTCATGTTTATGCAGAGGCATCTTGGAAGACAGTCTTGGTGATCTGTTTCCACAAAATCAGCCACTGAAAGCCCTGTGGAGTACAGTTCTGCTTTGACACTCATGGAGTCATCGTGAGTTGAAATCAACTTGGCAGCAACTGCCAGTACATTGCTGTACATCTTCCATGATAGATTTGTTCATTCTTCTGGAAATTCATGGTACATTCAATATTATTTTATTTATTTATTTATTTTAAGAGCTTGTTTTACATTCAAAGTCACGTGTACATTTAGTTTCATTACCCATTTGCCATGTCCAGCCCTAACCCAGTCTCCTCCCCTCCCTACCCTGCAACACTCCACCTGTGACACTCATAATTATGCACTCCTCTTTGTCCTGTATTTCCTCAGTTTGAATGTTGGTCCTTTGGTGTCCCTTTTCTATTGCTTTAAGGGATGTATTACAATTGAGTTTCTGGGTGCAGCATCCTGGGTTGAGTGGTCTGTATGTACATCTTGTTAACTATTGGGCTGAGAGCCTGCCCCTGGGGGTGAGTTTTATTCCAGGCACCGAATGTATTTCAGGGCCATAGTATTGGGATTCTCACCAGACTTCATCTGACCAGTAATTCTGGTTATTATTGAGTTTTTGGATTTTGTTCCACGTTTTCCCTCCCACTCTATCCAGGCAGTCAGCCTCAAGGATCCAGGTGAGGAGAAGAAACCCAGGTACACAAAAAGC
>NW_006921604.1:2119141-2135945 GCF_000298275.1 Orycteropus afer afer | reverse complement strand
CAAGATTATCTTCTGTGTCTGTGTTAATTGGTTTCCCTTTTCTTTGTTGAAGAGGGTCTGTGCAATCCTTCTGCCTAGTCCGCCATCTTGCCCCGCCTCCCGAGAATGGCTAGATTTTGTCTCACTTCTTTGGTCATGTTGTCAGAAGGGACCATTCCCTGGAGAAGGATGTCATGCTTGGTAAAGTGGGTGGTCTACGAAAGAAGGGAAGGCCCTCAATGAGATGGATTGACACAGTGGCTGCAGTGATGGGCTCAAGTATAGCAAGAATCATGGAGCTGGCGTAGGACCAGGCAGTGTTTCGTTTTGCTGGGCATAGGGTCGCTATGAGTTGGAGACCACTTGAGGACACCTAACAATAATGACAACAACAACAACAAATCAGTCACAAATCAGTGATTATTGACAGGTAATTGTTACAAAGTTGGATGAGGGTACATCTGTTTTTATACATGTTTCTAAAATTGTCTTTTTAAAAGTTACAAAGTAATCATTAATTGGGTACATCTGGCCTCAGAACAATCACAAGACCCTCCTTGCAATGACTGTAGGGAGAACATGCACAATTCTAAAGTTTATTTTCAGTAAGCATCTGTTCTGAGAATTGTTTTGGAAACTTCTTAAACATCAGGCAAAACCCTTAAACAAGCAAAATAACATTATTCTCTGAAATTGTTTACCAAATAATCTTTTCCGGGTACAATAGAGAGTTGACAGGCTGAATTTTTATACAGAGGTTGCTTTTGTTTCAAAATGTTTATTTAGCTTCAGACCGGAGCATAGCCACCATATCACATTGTTGTTGTTTGCCGTGGCGTCGGCCCTGACTCATAGCGACCCCTCCTTGGGTTTCCGAGGCAGTATCACTGTGGAAGTAGGATTGCCTAACCTTCCTTCCGAGGAGTGGCTGGTGGGTTTGAACTGCCAGCCTTCTGGTGAGCAGTCAAGTGCATTAGGCACTATGCTACCAGAGCTCCTAAGAAGCCTAAATTAACTTGGGATGCTCTTAACCAAAGGCCTTAAGGAGGTTCTGAAAGAGATCTGGAGGCCTCCAGATAAAGGGGATAGGTAGAACAGAAATACAAGAACTGCAAAAATGAGAATAGCAACTGTTCACCTCAAATGTCCTTGGATAACTTAAAAGAAATGGGCTATTGAAATTAGCTACCAAATATAATAACCCGGGCAGTCAAGTCAGTTCCTGACTCATAGCAATCCCAAGTGTTATAGAGTTATAGGGTTTTCTTGGCTGTAATCTTTATGAAACAAATTGTAACTTTCTTCCCATCACCGCTGTGTGGATTCAAACCATTAACCTTCAGGTAATTGACCTCAAAGTATTTACACCACTGTTGTTGTTGTTGTTATTTGCCGTTGAGTCGGCCCCGACTCATAGCGACCCCTCCTTGGGTTTCCGAGGCAGTATCACTACGGAAGTAGGATTGCCCAACCTTCCTTCCGAGGAGTGGCTGGTGGGTTTGAACCGCCAGCCTTCTGGTTAGCAGTCAAGTGCCTTAGGCACTATGCTACCAGAGCTCCCAAACCCACTGCAGTCAAGTCATAGCGCAACCCTTTACGGCAGAGTAGAACTGCCCCATAGGGCATGGTTCCAAGGCTATAAATCTTTAATCTTTCTCCTGCAGAGTGACTGGTGGGTTGGAACCTGCCACCTTTTGGATAGCAGCCAAATGCTTAACCATTGCACCACCAGAATTCCTCAAATTAGTTACAGTAAGACCTACATTGGAGTCTGTGGGTGGTGGTTAAACACCTCAGCCACTAACTGAAAGACTGGAGGTTTGAGTCCAGCTAGAGGAACACTGAAAGAAAGGTCGGGTGCTCTGTATCTGAAAACCAGCCATTGAAAACACAGTTCAGACATGAAGTTACCATTATTTGGAATTGACTCCAAGGCAATTGGTTTAAGACTTAAATTAAGTAAAACAGTTACATGTTTATTTTTGGTCAAATTATAACTCATTTGGATGTATGTATGTATTCCTTTAAACATTAGATTCCTATGTATATTTACTGCATAGAAAACATATACATGTACTTGGGCTTGGAATCCAAACCAAACCAAACTCACTGCCATCCAGTCTAACCCAACTCAGAGAGACCCCTTCTTGGGTTCCCCAGGCAGTATCACTGTGGAGGTAGATTGCCCAACCTTCCTTCTGAGGAGTGGCTGTTAAGTTTGAATTTCCAGCCTTCTGGTTAGCAGCCAAATGCTTTACGCACTATGCAGTTTTCTGACATTATTTGGTCAGATTTATAAACTGAGACAAACTCCTGGTTTAATTCCAAATTCTAGTATCGTTCCATCAGACAAAATTTTTTTTGGAAAGGTTCCTAGAAACATATTATGGTCCTGTCACGTATACAAGGCTTATCAAGTGTACAGGGCCTATCAAAGGCTGCATTTAACTTAAAAACAAACAAAAAACGCAGTTTCTTCTCTCCTTTTCAAAGTTCATATTTAAAACTTTTAATTTTAACCTATTCAATGAAATTACTTCTGAGCACTCTATTTATGTATCAGCAAAATGCATTTATTAAGCAAAGGCAAATGAACTGAGGTATTTGGGAAGGCTATCAAATGAATCATTTTATTAAGAGGCAAGGTACTTCATATTAAACGGGTAAAAAATTTACATGTCATTATTTCTAAGGCCACATAAGTATAAAGAAATTTAATGCAGTTATATTTATGAAACATTCAATTTTACATATACAACTTAAATGTTTTTACAAAATAGCTCATTTGTCATAATAGCTATTTTTATCAACTAAAATTGAGTAGGTTAATTTAGTACTAAAATATCAGGAGTTCCATGTAACACTATCATTTTCCATGAAAAGCAACATTGGGCACAAAACAATACGAAGAGATAATCGCCAAGCTAAAATATATTTCCCTGTTTGACAAACAAAGGCTTAAAAAAAAAAAAAATTCAACAGCCGCGTGTTATTATCCCCCTCTCCAATGGTTTAGGAGGCCTTATTGTTTCTGTGCAACCGTAACTCCTCAGCCTTTGAGTTGCCGGCCTCTCGCGGCGAAAACCGCTGGGCTGAGAGGTGACGACCGACGTCGCTGAATCCCATGGGCCGACTCCCCCCTCCCAGAGCTACTCAAGGCACCCTGCGGCCGCCTCTCTTGTTGCCCTGCCCGCCATCGGGATTCCGCCTCCGCCGGTGCACAAGAAAGGATGGAGACCCACCCCTCGAGGTGATTGACGGACAGTCTCGTCCAATGTTCAACGCGCTCGGCACCAGCGGGCTGAGCAAGGGCCGCGGCACGCGGAGGAATCTCTTTTGCCCTTTAGTCCCGGGCAAAGTGTTGCGGCAGGCGCCATTTTACTGAACTGCCTGTCTCGGGTTCGGCCATGTTGGTGAGGAGAAATCACCGTTACGGCCACTGTCCAAATCCCCGCGTCGCTGCACGCCGCCCGCCCGCTCCCAAGCCTCAGCCACCGGCGGTGAATAGAGACTAACGCGGCAGCGCCGGCAGCGCGGGGCCGTTGCTCAGTGTTTGCAGTTAGAGTCCCATCTCTCTGGCGTGGTTGTTAATAGACTGGAAAGTCTGTGTCTGTGTCGCTCACTAGTAACCGTGAGT
Source organism: Orycteropus afer afer (assembly GCF_000298275.1). Taxonomy (NCBI): domain Eukaryota; kingdom Metazoa; phylum Chordata; class Mammalia; order Tubulidentata; family Orycteropodidae; genus Orycteropus; species Orycteropus afer. The sequence continues at coordinate 2,132,329 of NW_006921604.1, read as the reverse complement.
TTTTACCACTTCGTCACCTCTCGGCGGCGGCCGGGAGCAGGTGCCCGCAGGCGGCGCAGGGGTCCTTCCCGCGCCCCGCCGCCTCCGGCCTCGCAGACCTGCCCTCCAGCCCCGCCCCGTTCTTGACCAAACATGACAGACTCTGAACATGCAGGGCACGACAGGTCGGGAACCCTTCTTGTCTGTCTTTCTGTCGGATGAGAGGAGGGGTCTGGGGCGGAGGGAGCGGGCCGGGGCTGGGCGCCTCCTGCATGACTTAGACGTCTCTGTGTGGCTCCATCACTTCCATGACGTGCACCCTTATGTAAACCTCCGGTTGCGGCCGCGGGGGAGGGCGGCCTGGCCGTGCCCGCCTCCCCGAGCCGGGGTCGTTTCCCGTCGGCCCCGCCCCCGGCCGGGCACGTGCGAGCCCCCCGCCCCCGGGCCGGCTCAGTCAGCGCCCGGGAATCTCTCAGCGTTCTGGATCCGGGCTGCAGTCCAGCCCTGGGCTTAAAGGACAGCTCTCCTAGCGGAGGGGCCAGTGTTCACTTTCAAATATGCCCAGCCAAAAAATTTAGTTACTGGTGTTTTGATACTGACTCCTGCCCTAGTACACTACTAAAAATAAACTAGTTTTTAGGGAAATTTTAAGAAACCCCAAAAGGCCAGGCCATGTATTTTAAAATTCTTGTTCCTTGGAATTTGAAATTACAAATTTCAGGTTAAAAATGTTAACACAAAATACGCTTTGCAAACCTTTGTGTAGAATTATTTTTCCTAAAGTAAAAACCATGAATTAGTTAAACCTAGTCAGATTTTAAAAATATTGTATATCACTTGAACATTTAACTGAGAATTTGATTTTTTGATTTTATTTATTTTTTGCTATTCCTTAACACACTCTTGGTTCCATGTAAGGCATATAGTTTTGTTAGATTTCAAATTTACATTCATATCTAGTTTAATCATTAAAATGGGAGGGCTTTCATTCATTAAAGAAGTTCTGAGTGGTGCACATGGTTTGACCCCACCTACAGGCACCTTGGAAGAAAGGCCTGGTATGCTTCTGAAAGGTCACAGCCTTGAAAATCCTGTGGAGCAGTTCTACTCTGCACATGTGGAGTTGACATGAGTTGGAATCAACTGGACGAAAATGGGTGCTTTTATTATTTTTTTTCATTTATTAAAATTACTGGAACAAAATTCATTGTAACTTACTCTCACAGAATCTTAATTTCAAAATCTAGAACTTTACAATTGCTTGTTTGTGAATAGATGTAATCAAAAGCATACATTGTACTCTAGTGTAGACATGTACACTGTGTTCAATTTACTGAAGTTTTAATTCTGGAGTGATAATTCTTTTGGTAAACCATTCCACTTTTTTTAAAAAAAAAAACAAAAAAACCAGAAACAGTAATTCTAAACATCACTGAAGTTTGAAATGTTTAAATACCTGTCCACTATGAAAGGGGTAAAAATGATACTTTAACAACTTCAGTAATAAAGTAATAAAAATAGATATCAAGAAGGGTAGTCAATTTGACATGTAATGATTTTTAGGAAGTAAAATTCACTCTTAAAAATTATGGCGACATAACATTGTGCTTGATCTATATTTCGTGATTTAAAAAAATATCTTGTTATTAAAATAAGAATAGTCTTGGAATGTGTTAACTAATAAATTTTCTACTCAGAATATCTGTGGACAAACCAATATGAATTTTGGTAATGCAGCCTAAAATGCATTCTTCTGTATAAAAGAAGAAAATCTGTTCTCCCTGTTCACAGAGCAACAGTGTTCTACACATGGAAGAAACCTTGTCACCAAATTGAGGTATCAAAATAATTTTACTAGTAAGAAACTATAATGCCAACCTTTAAAAATTAGAAATTTTTAAATTACTTATTTGGAGGTTGGAAAAGAAAATTTATTTTTGAAAACAATTATTTATAAAATAGATTAACAGCTTCAAATCAGGAATTTTAGATTAAATAGTAGTAATATTTAGTCTTTTGTTTTTATTAGGACTAAGATAGTATTTTCTAGTTATTTCTTAAACAAAAAGGTTAGCTCAGTTTTAATTTATCCATTTGTTAAGTGGCAGTATTATTGTGAAGCAAAAGATAGTTTATCTTTTCACACTTTATTATCAACGCACATAAAGAACAAACAACTACATTAGAAAAACAGTGAACTAGGAGCAGGAGAAATGTAACTTCACCTTTGCTTCTACTTGGTTTTCTTGAGCAAGTCTAGTTTCTTAATTGTTGAGAGAGTTCTAAAGAATTTTTCAAATTCCACAAGAGTTCTCAAGTGCTTCTCAGCCTTATCTGGGAGCTATAAAAAAATACTGATGCCATTTCTACTGGTCTGGGCTGAAGCTTGGATTGTAAGATTTTTTAAGCTCCCCAGGTAATTCTAATACGTACCAAGTTGAGAACCACTATACTAGATCAATGGAGCCTTGATAGCACAGTGGTTAAAGTGCTTGTCTGCTAACTGAAAGGTCAGGGTTTCAAACCCACCAGCTTCTCTACAGCAGAAAAATGTGGCAGTCTGCATCTGTAAAGATTTACAGCCTTGAAAAGTCTATGCTGAGGTTCAACTATAATATAGGGTTGTTGTGTGCTGTTATCTCCGACTCATAGTGACCCCTCCTTGGGTTTCCGAAGCAGTATCACTACAGAAGTAGGTTGCCCAACCTTCCTTTGGAGGAGCGGCTGAGTGGATTTAAACCACCAACCTTCTAGTTAGCAGTCAAGTGCCTTAGGCACTGCACCACCAGAGCTCCCGTAAAGTTATTAGGAGTCGTAATCCACTTGACTACAGTGAAATGGGATATGCTAGATCAGTGTTTTCCAACTTTAGCTAATCATCAGAATCACTTTAAGAAATAAAGGTTCTGTCCTGCCCAGAGTAATTGAATCTAGAATCTTTAGAGTAGGGTTCTGGAAATCTGTATGTTTAACAGGCTGAGTAATTCTTAAAAAAATTTTGGGAAAAAATAGAGTAATCTGTGGGCTCCCCAAATACTCCTTGCTTTCATATTATATGGGCTCTGGTGGTATAGTCATTAAAGCATCCTGCTGCTAGCCAAGAGGTCAGAAATTTGAACCCACTAACTGCTCTGCAGGAGAAAGGTGAGATAGCCTGCTTCTGAAAAGATTTACAGCCTAGGAAACCCTATGGATTAGTTCTACCCTATTCTATAGGATCGTTTTGAGTTGGAATTGACTTGATAGCAGTTGTTGTTATATGCCGTTGAGTCGGACCCAACTCATAGCGACCCCTCCTTGGGTTTCTGAGGCAGTATCACTACGGAAGTAGATTGCCCCATCTTCCTTCAGAGGAGTGGCTGGTGGGTTTGAACCGCCAGCCTTCTGGTTAGCAGTCAAGTGCCTTAGGCACTACGTTACCAGAGCTCCCTTGATAGAAGTAGGTTTTTTGTTTTTCTGTATTTTGTACTGTAATAAAGGTTTCTGTGAATTAGAGAGGAGTATACGAATTCTGGTATTTGGAGCTAGGCATTATCTCAACGATAGCCTTTTTCTAAGAATTTTAATATCTTGTGAGTACGTTGTGTTGTTGTTATGTGCCGTCGAGTCGGCCCCGACTCATAGCGACCCCTCCTTGGGTTTCCGAGGCAGTATCACTACGGAAGTGTATCCTTGGGTTTCCGAGGCAGTATCACTACGGAAGTAGGATTGCCCAACCTTCCTTCCGAGGAGTGGCTGGTGGGTTTGAACCGCCAGCCTTCTGGTTAGCAGTCAAGTGCTTTTAGCCACTATGCTACCAGAGCTCCTTTGTGAGTATAGGGAGAAAATGAAATATTTATATTTATAATCTGCTCTGATTTTATATAAATTAAAATGTTACTAGGAGCTCTGATAGCATAGTGCCTAACGTACTTGAGTGCCAAACAGAAGGCTGGCGGTTCAAACCCGCCAGCTACTCCTCGGAAGGAAGGTTGGGCAATCTACTTCCATAGTGAGACCACCTCAGAAACCCAAGGAGGAGTCGCTAGGAGTCGCAGACGACTTGACAGCACATAACAACAACAACAAAATATTACTATTATACTTTATGTGAGAATGAGATTTTGAATATAATTAAAAATTCACACGATGCATTTTTTTTCTCCTTTTAAAAGTTCTCTTGTGCATATTTCATATGGTGAACATTTTGCACTAGATTTGTTTGCCTATTGAATTAGCTTTTTTTAAAAAAAAAAAATAGCCGTTGAATATACTTCAAATACTTTCATGCCAGGAGTGAAAACAATGGTATTGTTATGGAGTGTTAGTAATTAAAAAAACCTATAAATACACTGTGGATATATAGAATGTTTATTAGAGGACTTCTGTGTAAGCCTGAAGCCTAATTGCTAAAGGGCATTAGAAATAAATGAAATGGAGAGGAAGAAGTTGGGGAAAGTCAGTGAGAGGTATAATTTTTGTTTTCTTTTCTTTCCAGTCTCTGAGGCACAACTCCAGCCAATCACCTAGTTTTGTATTTCAGCTGGATGACCCAATTAAAACAATTCACAAACCCCTCATGAAGCCTAAATACTGTGATCCCCTGCTTTAGTCACATCCACAGTAAAGTAGTTGTTAAGTGCCATTGAGTCACTTCTTACTCATAGCAACTTCATGTACAACAGAATGAAACACTGCCCAGTCCTACGTCGTCATCCTCACAGTCATTGCTGTTTGAGCCCACTGTTGCAGCCACTGTGTGATTTCATCTCTTTGAAAGTGTTCTGCTTTTGCACTGACCCATCTGTCTTACCAAATATAATGTCCTTTTCCAGGGACTGGTACCTCTTGGTAACATGTCCAAAGTATGTGAGATGAAATGTCATCATCCTTCTAAGGAGCACTCTGGCTTGTACTTCTTCCAAGACAGATTTGTTCATTCTTCTGGCAGTCTATGGTATATAATATTCTTCACCAACACCACAATTCAAAGACATTAATTCTTCTTTAGTATTACTTATTTGTTGTCCACCTTTCACATGTGTATGAGGAGATTGAAAATATGATGGCTTGGGTCAGGCACACCTTAGTCTTCCAAATGACATCTTTGTTTTTTAACAACACTTCAGAGAGATCTTTTGCAGTAGATTTGCACCATGCAATATGTCGTTTGATTCCTTGACTGCTGCTTCCATGGGTGTTGATTGTGGATCCAAGTAAAATGAGACCCTTGACAACTTCAGTGTTTTCCCCATTTATCATGATGTTTATTTGTTCAGTTGTGAAGATTCTTGTAGTAGAGTAGGGAAGATAAATATATACACAGGTATCATGAAATTTTCTGAAACATACACTCGACGGCATATAACAACAACAACAAAATAACAACTTAAGGTAAAAAGTTTTACAGGACCATGAACAATTTTCAGAGTATTTAATTGGTAGGCAATATGAATAAAACTTTCTTTTGGGAATAGGTTAAAGAACTCTGGTGGCACAGTGGTTAAAACATTTGGCTGCTAACCCAAAGGTGGGTGATTTGAACCCACCAGCTGCTCCATAGGAGAAAGATGAGGCAGTCCACTTCCATAGAGAATAGCCTTGAAAAACTCTATGGGGGAATTCTACTTTGTCCTATAGGGTAGCTGTGAGTCAGAATTGACTCAATGACAGTGGATTTGGTTGGCGGTAGGTTAGTGTTTGCCCATTATAAACAGTTTTCCTACCTTCTTTTCCTCCTTTCCTTTCTACTGTAAAACAGAACAACAAAATTCTAACTAGTCAGAACGTATTGGTTTACACCCTGCTGTCCCCTATCTAAAGGGATGAAGATGGAGATGATTATATTTTCCATTGTGACAGCTTTCATTTGATTCTCACATAAATCCCATGAAATAGATAAACACACTTCCATCAAATTGATTCTGACTCATTTTTTAGACAGAGAAGAACTGCCTCATAGAGTTTCCAAGGTGGTATATCTTTAATGCAAGCTAGCTGACTGGTCTCTCTCTCTCAGGGAGTGGATGGTAGGTTCGAACTGCTGACCTTTTGGTTAGCAGCTAAATGCTTTAACCACTATGCCAGCAGAACTCATAAGATAATCAGGATAGTATTACAAGGTTCAGTGATTTGTCTAAGATCCCATAGATAAGAACCTCGATAAGAACCCAGGTATGCAAACTATTGATATCCCTGTGTAGTGCAAATGGTTAACCAAAAAGTTGGAGGTCAGGTCTACCGAGAGGCACCTCAGAAGAAAGGCCTGGCAATCTACTTCCAAAATCAACTGCTGAAAACCTTATGAAGCTCATTTCTACTCTGACAGAAAATAGGGTTGCCATGAGTTGAAATCAATTCCATGTATAATGCTTGCAGTATTAATTTCCCTCCTCATTAAGTTTGCATAGGGAAGTAATGAAATAAGTTTTAGCCTTTAGTTCTTGAGTAGTTTGGACTTTAATGTGGTATTTTTGAGAGAGCCCTGTATTCTGAATAAGACTTGGGTTCTGATCCTGGCCTTTTCTCTAACTTGAACATTTTATAAAAAGGTAGTTGAACTAGGTTATCTTCAATCTCCTTTCTTACTTTAAAAAATTAATAGTTTTAATAAAAAAAATTACAGATGCCATTTCTCATATCAGAGTACACTTTATGCTTTACACAGGATCTGTTTTGTAAATTAGTGTGGTTGGTTAGTGGAGTAAATATCTTCCCTCACTAACCATTCATTTATTTTTGGTACATTAACTGCTGTTGAACCTATCAAAATTGATGTTTTCTTTAGCAAATATAAGAACTCAAGTTATACACTATGTTCAAATTTGATGTGGAAAGCACTTTGGTTCTTAGGCATTTTCCAAACCCCTCATAAACATACTCGTTGAATTTTCGTTCAACAGACTTTTATAGACTTTTCTGTCTGTGCCAAGTATAGTGTTAAGTACTGGGAAAACACATCTGAATAGAACATCACTGAACTTGCTCTCCAGGATTTTATAATCTAACAGGATAAACAGATTGCTAAATACAGAGTCATAACACAAGTGCTGTGATGGAGGTAAGAACGGAGTGCAGTAATGGCATTGTGGTGGCTTCTGGGAGTCATCACAAAATAGATAGGTCTGGAGGATGAAAAAAAAGTGGCCAGGCATAGGCAGAAATATATGAAAAGCATGGAGAAATTAAAGGACACTTACTGGTAGTTTCAAGAATAATAAAACTGTAAGGTGTGGAGAGTGTTCAGCATATTTTGGAGAATGGGGAGAAGGCTTAAATGATTTTAGGGCCAGACTTTGAAGGAGGTAGAAAACCCATCAAAGTTTTATAAGCAGAAGAATGATCAGATTCATTTTTTGTATGTTACCTGAGGTCTAAGGGGAGGTGGACTACAAAAGAGATAAGTAAAATGAGGACAAGTTTTTTTTTTTTAAATAATGTTCATTAAATATTGTTAATCAGCATCGTTCTAGGCACAGGGAAAACAGCAGTAATGAAAAATTTCCGTGCCCTAATGAAGTTTATGTTTACTTGGTTGTTGTTGTTATGTGCCGTCGAGTCGGACGCGACTCATAGCGATCCCTCCTTGGGTTTCCGAGGCAGTATCACTACGGAAGTAGATTGCCCCATCTTCCTTCCAAGGAGCTGCTGGTGGATTTGAACCGCCAGCCCTCTTGTTTACTTGGTAGAAAACTAAAACTCTAGAAAATATTGCCCTCTGGTTGATTCCAACTCATCAACCCTGTAGGACAGAGTAGAACTGCCCCAGAGGGTTTCCAAGGCTGTAAATCTTTATGGAACAGACTAGCTCTTCTTTCTCCCACAGAGTGGTTGGTGCGTTCAAGCCACCGACCTTTTGGTTAGCCACCGAATGCTTTAACCACTGTGCTACCAGAGCTTCTTGGAGCCAGGAATAAATTGGGTATAATTAAGGAAAAATAAAGAAGCAAATGTGGCTGGAGAAAAAAGGGAGCAAGGGGGAGAGTTAGATGAAGTTAGAGAGGTATCAGGTGGTGGCGTAGAGCTTGTAAACCAGTATAAAGATCTTGATTTTACTCTGAGGTGAGAACCACCAGAAGGTTTGAACAGAAGAGGGACAGCACCATCCTAGCTTCTGTGCAGGGTTGGTAAAGGAATGGTAAAAATGAAACTGCTCCAGTAATATAAGTAACAGGTGATGATGTTTAAGGTTGGAGTGAGAATGGTTAGATTTTGAATATAATTTGGAGGTAGAATCAATAGGATTAGCTGATGAATGGATTTGGAGCATGAGAAAAAATAATGAAGCAAAGGTGTTCTGTGTGCTAAGTTGATTCTGACTCATAGTGACCCTTTGAGACAGAGTAGAACTTGTAGTAGACCATGAAGAAGAGGACAGAAGTTTTCTCCAAGCCAAGGGAAGAGAAAGTTTCAAGAAAGTGATGATCATAGAGCAAGTAAAGGAAAGTAAGGGTTCACAGTGGTCAAACAAAAAACCCACTGCCATCGAGTTTATTTTGAATCATAGCAACCCTGTGGGTCAGCGAAGACTGCCCAATAGAGTTTCCAAGGCCATAAATCTTCACAGAAGCAGACTACCTCATTTTTCTCCCATGGAGCAGCTGGTGGGTTTGAACCACTAACCTTTTGATTAGCAGCCTAATGCCTTGACCACTGCACCACCAGAACCAAACCAAAACCAAACTCACTGCCATTGAGTTGGATCCGACTCATAACGACCTCTTCTTGTGTTTCTGAGGCAGTATCACTACAGAAGTAGATTGCCCAACTTTACACCACCAGAGCTCCTAGAAAATGGATATATTAAATTAGAACATTTTAAAATGTGAATGAAGGGTACTGCAGAGTTTGCAAACTGGCGGCCTCGAGGCCTAAAACTCTGCCCACTATCTTGTTTACCTGACAGAATGTTTTATTGTATTTGAATGCTGTTAGGTTTGTATTCTCTACTTCTCACAAGTCCCATCACTCAGAACTTTCTTCATAAATTCATCTCTTGAGGTCTGCTTCATTCACTTAGATGACCCGCCTGACTACTGTGGGCATCTGCACCTGTACCCACCTCTTAAATAGTGAGGTCAAGTAGAGAGGTTATCCTATAAACAGATAGATTGGAGAATTTGCTTGACAGGTATATTACAGAGATGGGACTATCACACAGAACCTGATGGCATTTAAATTTCTAGTCATTTGTAACCAACTCCCTTGTTCTAATCCCATGTTCTTGTTCATTAAACAACTTTTGATCATTTGATTTTCCATATAGCATTTGACATGGAGAGAGTACATTCTCTGATCCTCATTATGTGAATAGATTTGCCTTCTTTTGTATATACCTTCTGCTGTGATGGGGATGTTTAGTTCAAAATAAAAGCTTGGGCTCTGGAGTCAAATTACTTGAGTTGACACTACTTTACTCTGGGACTTTGGAAAATAACTCATGTTGTTTAATCCTCACAACAGCTCTAAGAAGTAGGTCTTGTTATTTGTCCTTTTTTACAAATGAGGAAACAAGCACTGTACCTGTCAAGGAGATATTTTCATCTATCTGTATTACAGGATATTCCCTCTCCCATGTAAATGCTGCCCATATTTGTCTGTCCACTTCTCCTTATTCATTGCTGACCAGCCTTCGTATATGATAGATACAGTTCTTTTAATTGCATCTTAACTGTATCTATTGTATAGGGAGGCTGGTTAGCTTAACTGTTCCAGTCACTTTTACTTGATCCTATATGCCTGATTTCCTAATTTCTGGTCTGGTTTATCTTCTTTTGGTTTTATAGTTGGACTTTCTGAGGGCATTCTTATATCTAATATCTTTTTGGGGATGGTTGAGTTCTCAGAGATGTGGCTTAAATGCTGAGGGCATATATTAACTGAGATAGTAGTCTGGTCATCTGATGACCTCAGCAAGAGCAATTTCAGCAGATGATTATTACTTCTGGCACAGAGCAGGCTTTCACTATTTAAAAATGATTTTATATTTGTTTTCTTTTGCTGTACTTTAGAGTTCATGGCTTAACACTAATACTTCACATGAACAATTTTAATACTTAAATTTTCATGAATCATACCCACATTCTTGAGTGGAAAATAAATGACCAAAGTAAATTCCTAAAGATTTCTAAAGAGAGTTCTAAATTAATTATTGTTAAATTTATAATGTAACATATAAAAGTCAATCACAATCAATTTGTAAAATTGGTACAAAAATAGAAAACTTAGATTTGGGACTCCTTTGATACTTAATATTTTATATCTATCTCAGTTTATAATTTGCATGTTATTTCATTTGGTCCATATAGACAGTGCAGGTATTAGTATCTTCATTTCACTGTATAGGAAACAGATTCAGAGAGTAAAAACTTGCCTCACGTGACTGAGTAGCTGTGTGAGAACCACAACTTGTACCTTATGGTATTCACTTTCAGTACTCTTTCCATTACCTCACAGTGATAGCTATTCTGGTATCAGATGCTAGATTGGGATATCGGAGCACTTTAAAAGGGTCCTTTCAAGATATTACTGCATTACAGGGAATTTCACGTTGTTCATTATAAATTTATCTTGTATGATAAAGGGTTTTTCTGGATCTTAAAATGTTAAAGAGTGACTTTATAAAAATATTATTTTTTATGTCATTTTAAGAGCATATAAAATCAGTTAAATTTAGCTAATGTAGATCTTTAGATTTTTGGCTATAGAAAACAGATTTTTCTATTGTGTACAGATTTCAACCTGTTAAGGGAATTCATTGAAAATGCATAGAGATCAGAAAAATGGACATTTCCTTTACTTTGATTTTTCTTGATCATTGACAGTTGACAATAAAATGTTAGATCACTGGTGCTTGTGTGTGGGGTTGAATTCTTTATAATCTCTACTGTTAGAACCATAAGGAAGATTGTGGGCTGATTTCTACATCCTTGAAAAATGTAAGATTCTGTTTAAAATTATATTTTGTATTAACCAAAACCAAACTCACTGCCATCGAGTTGATTTTGACTCATAGTGGCCCACTTTGTATTTCCAAGGTGGTAAATCTTTACAAAAGTAGATTGCCCAGTCTTTCTCAGAGTGGCTGGTGGGTTTAAACTGCCAACCTTCTGGTTAACTGTCAAAATGCCCTAGGCACTACACCACCAGAGCTCCTGTTTTGTATTATCAAATGAAAAGGGAAGCGAATACAAAATATCTATATATTCTGGCTGTAAATATATTGCACATAACATTTTTCCCAAATGTCAAATAGCCAGGTGTGAAAAACCATATTTGGCCTAAGTGTAGCCTGAAGTCAAACTCACCTTTGTAGAATAAACTTCTGGCTTATGTGAATAAATTTGAAATGCTATTCCCCAAGTTATTATAATTTTTTATTGAAAATTTAAGTCTCCTGTGATCACTGTAGTGCACATTATAACCAGTATCACTAGCCATGGAGTTAATCCTGGCTCATGGTTAACCTGTGTTTGTCAGGGTAGAACTATGCTCCATAGAGTTTTCAGTGGCAGAGTTTTCAGAATTAGAATAGGCTTTTTTCCTATGGTGTTGCTGAGTGGACTTCAGTCTCCAGTGTTCTGGTTAGCAGCCAAGCATGTTAACAACCATCTGCACTACCCAAGGACTTAAGGTGCATTGTAGATCACTATAATCACATTCTAGACGGTCACTTTCAATTGAAGTTAGTGGAATAGCAAGCCAGTTGAAGAGAACTGTTTTCTTTATCATTTTCTGTTTTTTTATTCTTTTTATATCTGAAGCAAAGATAATTGATATGTTTTACATAACTGAGGTTTTGTTCCTTGTGAAATTTTGAGGTGATGAATTAGCATTGTTTTTAATTTATCAATAAAAAATATGAAGAATTCTCAAATAGGATTTTTCCTTGAAAGATTCATGAGTTAAATAAATAAAATTAAACAAGGTCCTTAAAAGTTATTTTGTTTAATTTTATGAATATTAGTATGCCAAACAATTGAACAAAGTTAGAATTATGACATATAATCTCTATTATTCTGCTTGATATTTTTCCTTTAAATTCTATAATCATTTGTCAGCTCAAAAAGAATGCCAAGTCATTAGCTAGCCTGTCTCTCTTTATATTACTACTTTATTGTTAGGTTTGTAAGAAGCCCTGGTGGCAGTGGTTGAAGTACTGGGCTGCTGATCTAAAGGTCAGTGGTTTGAACCCACCGGTTGCTTTGCAGGAAAAAGATGTGCAAGCTGTTTCCTTAAAGATTACAGCCTTGGAAATCCCATGGAGCAGTTCTGTTCAGTCCTATAGGGTCACTATAAGTTGGAATCCACTCAGTGGCAGTGCTTTTTTGTTTGTTTGTTTAATTGCTGTATATAGCTTTTAAAATTCTTAATATCTTTTTTCATAAATTTAAGAGTTTTCATAATTATCAGTTGCAGTATTCTTCTCTTGGCAATAATAAATATACCTGTATGTAATTGTTGTTGTTGTGTGCCATCAAGTCGTCTCTGACTCATAGCAACCCCTCCTTGGGTTTCTGAGGTAGTATCACTACAGAAGTAGATTGGCCAACCTTCCTTCCAAGGAGTGGCTGGTGGGTTTGAACCACTGGCCTTCTGGTTAGCAGTCAAGTGTCTTAGGCACTATGCCACCAGAGCTCCCAAAAACATACCTGTATACTTCATCTGATTGTTAACATTTCAACACTAAAAGCAAAACAGGTTGTTATTCCAAATTGTACCTCAAACCCCTTAACTTGGAAAATGAATACCATATACTAACAATAAATCCAAATGACAGGGCTCTTTTGTATATGACCTTGTTAAACTATTCATATATGATAGCCTAGTAATCATATAATCCTTGATCATGTTATGTTTAGGAATACCAGAAATGACTTGAAGCAGGCCAACACAGAATCAAAGAAGCATATTTTAGCTGAATACTTACGCCAATGCCTAACTTTGGAACATCTTTTTAAAAAAATTCTCCTACCATACCCCTAGGTCCTAAAGTATAACTACCTCATAATGATAGTTATTCTGGTATCAGATGCTAGATTGGAATACTGGATATTTACATACCAAGTGTAAATTATTACTGGGAAATGGGTAATTTCACCACATTCGTTGTAAATTTATCCAACAAGCATTACTAAAAAGCTTCTGTATGAATAACATTGTGGAAAGCATTGTGTATTTAAGTGGGGAGTGTCTAGTAACAAATTTCCATGTGTTCCATTCTTCTTTAGG
>NW_006921604.1:2109668-2116319 GCF_000298275.1 Orycteropus afer afer | reverse complement strand
GTTTTCTTTGTAGAGGTCTTTTGTGTCTCTGGTAAGATTTATTCCCAAGTATTTTATTTTTTTGGTAGCTATTGCGAACGGTATTGATTTTCTTATTTCTTTTTCTCTTGCTGGATTTTTGCAGTGGTATCCTCACTGCTTTCCCTGCATCTGTTTTGTTTCTCTTCTAGATCTTTTTTTCACTCTCAATCAAGTTATGTTTCAAATGCAAATGTAATCACATCACCTCTTTTTCTGTAAACACTTTGGTTTCTTTTTTCTCTTAGGTTGAAATCCAAACATGGTCTTTTCCTGCTGGCATGATTTATCACTACTCATCATTTAAGCATCATTTCGAAATAGCTGCTTCTTTCTTTATGATTCAGTAACATTGGTCATGTTCCAGTTCCTTAATGTGTTATATTTTCTTCTGCCACAGAAATTTTGTACATTGTGGTGTATCCTTTGTCTGCCAGAGGTCCCTCTCCCATCTCCTGTCTCACCTCAATTCAATCATGCCTTCCTCAGGAAAAGCTCTCCAGACTTCTCTGACAAATGACTTTGCTCTATCGAATGCTTTCATACCATTATTTATCTCCTTCATATGTTAGTTATGGTTATTATTTTATATTTATTTGTGTGATTATTTCATTGATGTCTGTCCCACCTAACACTAAATTGAAAACTTGATGAAAGGAGAAACCAAGTCTCTTTCTAGTTGTTGTTCACTATCATATTCCCATTTAGAAGATGGTGAATAAAATGTTAACTGAATGAATGATTTTTGTTTGTTTGCTAGGGGAAAGACATATACAAAAAGTATGTGTATTTTATATACATACTTTTTGAGAATTACTGCTCTAGATGTTGCAGATTTCATCCTTAAGTTAGAACATCACATGATTGTGTACTTGGAGAATATTACCTTGTTCCTTCATATACTTACTTTTTCTTAGTTGAACTTTGACATCATGACCTTGGCTCAAATTGGGGAATACTACAAACAGTAAATGTTTTATTGTTGTGTGGATAGTGAGGACAGTGCCCATTGTATCAAGTAACATTCATTGTATCAAGTAATATTCTCTTTATTAGGACTCAGAAGAGAATTTCGCTCTAATTCACTCCCAGGAAAAAAAAATGTGCTTCTCTTAATCAGCTGGTCTGTTTTTGTCTTGGAAGCATTATTTTATACCTAATCTTTATTTCTTTGTTTGCTCTGGACGCTTGGAAGCTCAGTCAAATTTTCAGCTCACATCTAAAAATTAAGAATAACTATTCAAGCTAATCTCAATCTTAGCTTCATCTTAATCTTTAGAATTTTGTGATTTATTTACTTACAGCTTGTCCAAGAAATGAATCTATAAATAGCCATCCAAGAATAATAAAAACTTGACCAAGTTGAGTATGTCTGTCCACTTTGAAAGTGGAAGTGATAGAGAAAGAGGAGAATAAAAAAATATTACAGATAGGGAGGAATTGTAGGTATTGAGTTATGATTGGTTCATTTGGGGATTAGAAATCCTTTTTTCATTGCATTCTGCTTATATGACAAAAGCACAGGCATTGTTTACAAAAGGTCTAGGGCAGGCTATAAAAGGATCTGTTAGGTTCAGGATCATATAATCAGCACTTTTATATGCACATTTTGGGAACTGGGCAGAGTTTATTTTAACAGAGCAGGTTACATGTTCACTGCTATATGTGCTGTGATGTTTTTGTAAGAGTTCTGTCTGTGGGCCTTAGTATTAGCCAGACTGATGATCATAATCATTTTGTTTTCCTTCAGTTGCAAAATATTGTACCATATAATTAAATAGAGTTGTCCTTTGGTATCTTTAGGGGATTGACTCCAGGACCTCCTGTGGATACCAAAACCTGTGAATGCTCAAGTCTCTAATATAAAATAATGTAATAAGTATTTGCATATAACCTACGTACATCCTCCCATATACTTTAAATCATCTTTAGCTTACACATAATAGCTAATATAATGTAAATGCTATATAAATAGCACTTTATGTTCCCTTTTAAGGAACTCTGGTGGTACAGTGCCTAAGGCATTTGACTGCTAACCAGAACGTTGGTGGTTCAAACCCACCAGCCACTCCATGGAAGAAAGACTGAGCAATCTACTTCCGTAAAGATTTACCGCTTCAGAAACCCAAGGAGGGTTGCTATGAGTTGGAATTGATTTGATGACATTGAGGTTTTTTTTTTCCTTTCATACACCCTTTTAGCCTTTGAGGGATTGCTTTGACCACTTAATTGCTTTTTTTCCCTTTCCGAATATTTTTGATTCATGGTTGGTTGAATCCCATGGATGTGGAAACCAAGGATACAGAAGGCTGACTGTAACAGCTGTACTGTAGTATGTATGTATGACTCTGGAGGCCAGGCATTGGAAGACTGTGGGACAAATAAGGATTACCTTGACTTATAAGGCGGGGAGCTCTGGTGGCATAGTGCCTGAGACATTTGATGACTAACCAGAAGGCTGGTGGTTCAAACTCACCACTTGGGCAATCTACTTCTGTAGAGATACTGCCTCGGAAACCCAAGGGGTTGCCGCTATGAGTCAGGATCAACTCAGCAGCTGTGAGTTTGTTTTTTTGATATTGTAAGGAGAGATTGTAAGGCATTTTGGAGTCAAGATTCTCTCACTTTGACCAGGAGATCAGATCTCTTGTCCTGATTCCACTTTGGATAGCCATATTGTCTTTTCTTTTAGTTTGGATGTAGATTGATCAACTTTTCTTATAGTATTTCTCCATGTGTAGTGGGAAGTGTTAGCAGTTTTTCCACATTCTTCTCTTGGCTTGCCTACAGTAAATCTAGGACTGTGTTGTTATCCATAACCACTTGGACTGATGACTTTAGAGTACTTTTAGGACTTTATTGTATTATTTACCTTCTCAGTCAATGTTAGTAACACATTTTTGATAACTTTTTGAAGTTATAGGTTGAAAATAGAGCCCTAATGATTCCAGCATAAAGGGAGTATCAGTTTTTTTTCTCCAGGGAGCTAAGTGTCACTTCTTATACGCCCTGAAAAGCGTGGTCCCCTGAAAATGAAAACCACCAAACCATTCTGACTCATAGCAACCCTATAGAACAGAGTAGAAATGCCCCATAGGGTTTTCAAGGCTGTTAATCTTTACAGAAGCAGACTACCTCATCTTTCTCCTGTGGAGCAGCTGGTGGGTTTGAACCACTGACCTTTTGGTTAGCAGCTGAATGCTTTAATTACTGCAGCACCAGAGCTCCTGAAGGATATGAGGAAATTTCTAAAATGGTCTAATTACTATATTGTGTACATATAGTTTTTACCTAAGTATCTAAGTTAGGTTTTGATGAGGCAAACAGAAGTAAATAGGTTGTTGATTCAGGAAGTAAAGATCAGGAGGGGCAAAAAAAGAAATTAACTTGTAACAAAAGTGAATGAGAAAGGAATTCTCAATTATCTATGGGCACAGACACTTTACATAGAGTTAAACAAAATTTGCAGAGGTTGTCATAGGACTGTGGAGGACATTAAAACCCAAAAAAACCATTGGCATTGAGCTGATTCCTATTCAAAGCAACCCTATAGTACAGAGTAGACCCCATAGAGTTTCCAAGGCTGTAAATCTTTACGGAAGCAGAATGTCATCTCTTTCTCTCGTGGAGCAGCTGGTGGGTTCAAACTGCTGACCTTTCAGTTAGGAGCCAAGCACTTTACCCAATGTGCCACTAGGCTCTTAGAGGACATTAGGCTAATTAAAATTTATAATATTTTCCATAAATTTGTACCAAGTCCTATTCCTGAAGGAATTTGTATTTGATTTGAGGCTTTGACAAATTCTAAGATTTGCTTTAAGAGTAAAACAAAGTAAAAATTGCCATGGTTGTAGAGAGTCTGAAAGGAGTAAGCTGAATTTCTTTAAATGCATTCTAGAAGATATAAGAATCTATTAGATAAAGAATAAGGACAAAAGTGATTATAGATATTCATCAGATTTTACCACTGGTAATTTGTAAGGAGAATCTGTTTTAGAAACCGTAACAAAACAAAACAAAACAGAAATACCCTGTTTTTACACAAATAATCCACACACGCATTTAGTATGTATAGTACTCATAGGAGACTTATGCACGAGGGGGTTGCACAGTTTGCAGGAAACACAATGCATGCTGTATTTGTGTAAAAATGCTGTAAGGTAAGCCATCTATGATGTAGATGTCCACGGCTCAGTTGGGATAAACAAAATCACAAAAACTCATGTCAAATAGATCTTCCGTGGCTTCACTATGACTAGACAACATTTTCCTTGAGAGTAAATATCTAATTTAGAGGGTGTTGGAAGCAATTAGGTCAGAATTTAATCAAGAGAGCCATGTGTAAGCTTATATAGATTGAGGGAGAAGACTAGAGTAGGCATAGGCTAAGTCTAGACCCAAGCAAGTTATCTGTCAAGCATGCTGACAGGTTCAGCCAGTGAGATTCAGACAGTTATGTATTTATATGACCAACAAATGCAATGTCAATATAGTCAGTTCCTCCTGTCTCTTGTCCCACAGGATGGCACTGAAACCAAAGGGGTCAGATGATAGGCAGCATGAGTGGTGGGACACTCTGTTGTTGAGGAATGGTTTCCATTATTCAGCTAAGCAGTTTTTGAGACTACAACCCCTAAGGAGGGGTAAGATGGAAAGTCTCATACCTCATTGGCACCAAGGAAGGTGGATAAGAAACTACGTCATGGTAGCTCCCCACAAAATGGGAATATGGATGAGAAACAGCCCTGTAGCAGCGCCTTACAAGACTGCCTCTCTTTCCATATTCTGGAAGCTCACAGGACATTATGCCAAGGCTTAGGCCAGCCTGTGGTTGACCTATGTGGCCTTTGTGGAGACAGGCAAGGTTTCCAGGGTACAAGTACAGAGCAGTTCTTTTACATTATCATCCATGGTAAGGGAGAAAAGACAGGGTGAATCAGAACAAAAGCATGCAAAAGTGTTATAAGCAACAGTTTGAAGCATCTAGGAAATTCTTGTTTTATTGGTCTTGGGATAAGCAGTCTACTGCTATAAAATTGTCTGCTTCTGAGCTGTAAAAAAAATCCTGGAAATCTTGACCTAGTCACGTGTTACATTCTGGGGGAAAAAAAAAAAAAAAAAAACAGCTTTTTGTGTGTGGGGGTGATAGTGGCTTCTACTGATGAGAAAGAGCCCTGGTGATGTAGTGGTTAACTCAGAGGTCAGTGCTTCAAACCTACCAGCTGCTTTGCAGGAGAAGGATGTAGCAGTCTGCTTCCATAAAGATTACAGCCTTGGAAACTATAGGGCAGTTCTACCCTGTCCTATACAGTCTCTGTGAGTTAGAATTGACTTAGTGGCATGAGTAATATCTTTGGTTTTTACCCATGAATAATATCTTTGTGATATCATCCATCAGGAGTGCTTGTATATAGTCTTTTATTGAGGCTTTTGTATTTCTTCCAGAAGACTCAGTTTCTGATCTGTAGCTTGTAACAGGAGCCTTTAGGCAAGTGTAAAGGAAAACCAGAAACTACCTGTGGAGGTAAGAATGGTTCAGGTTAATTTAATAGCCTACAATAACAAATGGAGGAAAATAGAAGCCTCTCTTGAGGTTTAAAAACAATCAATTTATAAGGATTAAGAATAATAATAAGAACAGATTATAGACAGTGAGGAAATTGACCAATTTCAGAGTCTTTCATTTATGCCATAGTGTGTGATGATTTTCTCCAGTGCTGTCAAGTTGATTCGACTCATAGTGACCCCTCCTTGGGTTTTCAAGGTGGTATCTCTATGGAAGTGGATTGCCTAGTCTTCCTTTCAAGGAGTGGTTGGTGGATTTGAACCACCAGCCTTCTGGTTAGCAGTCAGATGCCTTAGGCAATACACCACCAGAGCTCCCAGATATTTAAGTCTAGAGATAAATTCTGTTAACCTTGTTATAAATAAAATAAACAACAACTTGATTGAGATAAAATTCACTCCTTTAAAATGTACAATGCACTGGTTTTAGTATATTTACAGACTTTTGCAACTATCACTATTATCTCATTTTGGAACATTTCATCACTCTAAGAAGAAACTCTATACTCCTTGGCAATCACTTCCTATTTCTCCCTCTAATCTACCTGGCAACCACTAATCTACTTTTTGTCTCTCTGGATTTGCTTAAGACATAAAATCTTTAAAAATAAATTTATTAATTGTACAGTTATTGTACCAGACTGTAAGTATATGAACATGAATATGTCTCTTATCCTGAAAAGTACATAATCATTCTGTTATTTTTATATTAATGACTCACGCATATATGGTTAACCTAGATGCTGCTGTTCAATTTATCAAGTTTAAAATAAAAAACTTGGATTTAGTAAACAAAATAGCTTTCATAATAGTGTTGAACTAATTCAAAACCTAGAAAATGGCAAACACTGAATTCTGTTATCTTTCCTATCTTTTATTTGTCTTACGGCCACTGAGCTATCAGTATCTGATACATTAGTAGGTGCTCAATCAAGAAAATTTCATTTTATTTTGTTGACAAAGCTGAAATTAGAATCCAGTTTTCCTCATCAAGTCACTTTTTCTTTCCATTATATTATAGACTTGCTTTTCATATGTGCCGAAAGCTGATTTTTTTTTTTTTTTTTT
>NW_006921604.1:2098898-2107423 GCF_000298275.1 Orycteropus afer afer | reverse complement strand
TCTATATCTGGGTTCTCAATTCTATTCCATTGGTCTATGTATCTGTCATTGAACCAATACCAGGCAGTTTTGACTACTGTGGCTGTATAGTATGTTTTGAGATCCGGCAATGTGAGACCTCCTACTTTGTTTTTCTTCTTCAGTAGTGCGAAAGCTGATTTTTAAAAATATTTGGAAGCTGTTCATAGAAGTATGGATTATTGTTTTTTATTTACTCTTTCTCTCCCTTCCACTTTTTTGTAACCAAATATAAATTTATGAATTTAAACCTTTTATAAATGCTGAAATGGTAAATATGATAAGGGAGAAAAGAGAAAGAAAAATAAGTAGTGTTTTATGTCTAATAACAAATATAAATGTCTCATTTCACACTTAAATAATTTATATAAAGTAGGTCATATATTCATACAAAGCATTTTCAGCTTCAGAAGTTTATGTATTTAAATAGCGCTAGTAAATGCTAGATATGAATTGGTAATATTCAGACATAAACATTTTTATGCTTTAAAGAAATCAAGTTATCAGAGAGGAGGTAAAAGGATAAAAGCTCCTAAGGTTTATTTGTTTATGTTTTAAATTTTATTGTGGTATGAATTGTGGTATAGACAGTACAGTGCACAATTCTTAAAGGTATATCTTGATGAATTATAACTACCACACAGATAGATTTATCACCATAGATTTGTTTTGCTTGTTCTTGAAATGCATATATATAGAATCATACAGTACTAATGTCCTATGTCAGCCTCTTTCACTCAGCATTGTAAGATTCACCTATATTGTATGTAGCAGTAGTTAATTCCTTTTTTTAAAGTCAGTATTTCATTATATAGAAGCCTTGGTGGCACAGAGGCTCAACTGCTAATGCAATGTTTGGTGGTTCAAACTCACCAGCTGCTTCACAGGGAAAGATGTGGCAACCTGCTTCTATAAAAATTTGCAGCCTTGGAGACCCTAATGGGGCAGTTCTATTCTGTCCTGTAGGGTCTCTATGAGTCAGAATTGATTTGACATCAATAGGATGTGTTTTTAAAAATTATTATTTCATTATATAAAGTTATATAACTTACATAAATTTAGGGAACTCTGGTGGCGTAGTGCCTAGGGTGTCTTGACTGCTAACCAGAAGGCTGGTGGTTCAAACCCACCAGCCACTCCTCAGAAAGATTGGGCAATCTACTTCTGTAGAGATACCACCTTGGAAACCCAAGGAAGGGGTCACTATGAGTTGGATCTGACTTGATGGCAGTGAGGTTTTTTTTTGTATAAATTTATATATTTATTATCATATTATTTCCTCATATAATTATATATAATTCATTATGTAAATATACCACAGTTTATCCATTCACCTGTTGATAGAAATTTGAGTTGTTTCCAGTTTTGCACTATGACTAAAGCTGCTATTCTTGTCTCTTCATGAATATATGCATCATTTCTCTTAGGTCATAAGGTTTTATAGTTCTATAAAAGTTGAAAATTTTCATAAAAACAGCCAGAATGCCAAGTTGTCTCACAAGAAATTTTCAAGTCTATAAAGAAGTGGAGGGAAATATCATTGTTTTCACAGCCAATTTGTGGTATCCTTTGCCTGTTCTATAATGCAAGGGGTATGTATAGTATACATTCAGTCATATAGTAGATAGTGGGCCACTATGCTAGGTCTAGAAATACTGCTATGAAAACATAGTCACACACCCAGCTTTCACCGACCAATAAATAAGTCATTAAAACATAATATATAAAATGCATTAATAAGAGAAATGAGAGTTATTAGGGGAGTACTTAGCGTGGAACATCTCTCCTAGTCCTAAGGATATTGGATGAAATAACATCTAAATTGGATCCTAAAGAATGAATTAGAATTAGCCAGGTGTGAGATGGAACCCTCTTGTAGTAAACAATTTGGCCTTTGGTATTGGTTCCTGAGAGTGGTATCATCTGAGGGCAGTGAATGGGGGTGACAAGATCAAGAGGTATCACCTGAAGCCCCATGCTGACTAAGCATCAGTAGTAATGATACAGTCTATCATGGCCATATAATTAGGCCTTGGAAGATACAAGCCCAATGAAGCTTCTTGGGTGGAGAGAGCAAACATCTGCTCTCAGGAGAGTAAATGCCCCCTGGGAACAGAAGCACTGTACCGAAATCCCTCTCAGACCTTGCTCTATGTGTTTCTGTTACATTAGGGATAGCCCTTTCACTGGGGTTCGTGAGTCACTCCAATGGATTATCAGATCTAAGAAACAGAAAAGGGGTTGATACTCCCTGACCAAGCCATGGGTGAATAGGACTGAGGGAAAAAGGGCTGACAAGGAAAGGGAAGCTGAGATAACATTAAGTACAGCTTGAATGTGGAGTAGAATTTGTTGATCATCACATATTTGGCATCACAGGTGGATGATCTCAGCAACCCTGGACTAGTTTGTACAATTGGTTAGCTAGAGAGGGAACTCTGCCAGATAAACTAGGTGCAGGTAGTAGAGGATGGATATTGAGGGAAGAAGGACAATGAGTTTTTAGGCAATGTCTAAGGCTTGGAGAGTTGAGAAATTGAAAGTGGCTAGGTAAGCAGGAACTCAATTATAAATGTCCTTTTGGCAATGTCAAGGAGTTTTTGAATCATCCTCAGATCAGAAGGGAACTTTTGAAGATTGTTTTTTATTATGGAAAACTTGAAACACATGTAAAGAGAATAGTAAGATAAATCCTCATATATACACACCACAGTTTTTCCAGCTCATGACCAATCTTATTGAGACCACTTCCTCCATCCCCTGTAGATTATTTTGAAGCAAACTCAAGATATCCTGTTACCATTTTTAGTAGGAGAATGGCATCATCAGTTTTGCACTTCAGAAATTACACATTCCTACTAATTTTAAGTTAACAATGGACACATCGTAGTTTGGATGTCTCTCATTTGTTGACAGTCATACAAAGATATTTGTCTGAGTTGCACTGCTTGTGCTATTTGTAGTATTTTGCATTTTTCGAAACTAGTGTTATTGTAGCATGATTAAATGTTAAAATTATTTTTTGTCTTTATCTTCCTGTTTATATTGGTTGGTTTATTTGCATAAAATACTATTAATGAACATTTTGACTTCTATAACTATAAAAATGTTATAATCAAAATTAAAATTAATTTGTTTCTAAAATTGAGCCTCCATTACAGCAAAGATACTAATATTTGGAAAGTGGGATTATATTTATGATTTTATTATGCATATTCACAGAGTCAATTGATGAATTTGCTATTTTGTTTCTTAACCTACCTATTGAAATTTGTTTACTTACTGCAGTATACTCTGTTCATAGGATTGCTTTCATTTTAAAGCTATTCATGGCTGTCTGTGGGCCACTATGTTAGAAATTCCTTTATATAATTAGATTGTGTTTTCCCTTAAGTATTGTAGTTTAACTTCCTTTTTGAAGGTTATTTGTAGATGGTAGCTATTGAAATGCTTTGAGATAGCACTGTATTCATTCATTGATTTTGTGAGAGTCAGATTTGAATCTAAATCGGAGGTTAGCAAACTTTGGCTGCTGAGAATGGTTCTTACATTTTTAAAGAGTTGTGAAAAGAAAAAGAATTTTCAACAGATTTTATGTGGTCTGCAAATATAAAGTATTTATCATGTGGCCCTTTACAGAAAAGTTTGCCAACCCCTGCTTTAAATATATGTTACTTAAATTCTTGGCACATGCTTTTTTTCTCTTGGTAATATTTCTGTTAGATTTGTTTTGTAATTGACATTTGAAAGTTAAAATTTTTATTGTTCTCTACAGAGAAGATGGTGAATTAGAAGATGGGGAAATAGATGATGCAGGAGTTGAAGAAATACAAGAACAGGAAGCAAAAGAAGATGAAAAACAGAAAAACGAGAAAGCCTATAGAAAATCAAGAAAAAAACACAAGAAAGAAAGGGAGAAGAAAAAATCCAAACGGAGAAAACGTGAGAAACACAAGGTTAGTTAGAAACTACTTTTTATTTTTTTTGTAAATTCTATGAAATATACTGAAAATTACAAAGTGTAAATTATTGCCTAGTTGCTTAAAAATATGTGAATTACATCTTTTTATTTATGCAGTTAGTAAATTTTAAAGATTTAAATATAATCCAGGTAATCTTTTAATGCAAATTATAATAAATAATCTTTTATGTTTATGAAATATTGTGTACAAGGATATTGAGAAGTTAAGGAAAATTTTATTTTCTACAGATCTGGATTGGTAGCATTTATTCATTATTCATTTATTTGTATTGTTGAGTTCTTGCTATAGAAGCTTCTTTGCTAGATGCTGGGGGTTGTACTGGTGAATGAAACAAAGTCACTGTTTTTGTAGTGATTACATTGAAATGGGAAGAAAAAAAGGGAATAAACAAATGCTATCAAGAAAACAGTAGGGTGCTGGCCAAAGAATAATGTGGGTCTGAGGAAGAGAGAGAGGGACCTAAATGCTGACAGAGTAATTAGGGAAAAGTTGTGGTCAGTGTCAGTGGAAGAGTTGCTTTTCAAACTCTCTTTTATGAATTTTCCCCATAAAAACAGAGCAAATAGGATAGATAACAAAGCCCCAAACCCATGGACTATATAGACCAGAAAAAAAAAATAGGGGAGAAGTAACAAATTATCTCCACAAACTGCAAAAATACATATGAATGGGATCAAGTCACAGACAACAATACTAGTTAACAGTATCAACAACTATGAAGAAGGGAGCAAAGAAAAGGTAAAAAGAGTTAGAGAAAACAGATTGCCAAAAGGGAAAGGTACCTCCTCAACACAGAAAGTTTATGGGCTAATTTGGAAAAAAATTAGTAGAAACTGGGAGAGGCATTTAATAGCTCCAATTCACAGGTAGATGCAAGAAAAATTAGATGGTACTGGGATGGTCTGGTCCCGACTAATACTAATACTAGTCAACTGAATCTCTTTTAAGGACAAAGTCTCACTGACTGAGTAGGTAAGACTGAGAGTAGAATCTTAATTGAGGGGAGAGACATGCTAGAGGCCAAGGAAGTAAATGGTCAGATAAAAATGAGGGAAGGGAGTAGAAGAGGCATATCTCAGAAGATACAAGGCTGTATTTTTCAATAATTCATGTTAACAATAGAAGAGATAACATTAGAGCCATGAAGCTTTCCTGGCCCATTGTCCCTTTTTACACATGAGCAACAGGATAGGATCTTAGACACATCCCATATAAGTTAGTGTAAGAAAAAAGAGAGTAAGTGAGATTAATACTCTTCTAGAAAAGAAACAATGACCACAAAACATGAAAAGTTTAATTGTAATATTTAAAATAATAAAAACAAATATTTAACAAAACAGTATGATCACATAGCAAAAATAGAGAATTTAGAAAAGAAAAATCCTTTGGTTATCCAGGCAAAAAGACTAAGTCCATTATTAAGAAAAGAAAATCAGATTTGCATAAAAATTTTTGACATTAACCCTATCTGCCAGAAGATAATGGAATTAACATTTAAATAAGATACCCAAGGAAATAAAATATGAGCCAAGGATTTTATATCCAGCTTAATAAAACCCAACCCACTGCCACTGAGATGATTCCAACTCATAGTGACCCCACAGGACAGAGCAGAACTGCCCCATAGGGTTTCCAAGGCTATAAATCTTTATAGAAGAAGACCACCTCATTTTTACTCCTGTGGAGCAACTGGTGGGTTCAAACCACCACCCTTTTGGTTAGCAGCCCAGGGTTTCAACTACCACACCACAAGAGAACCTTTCCAGCTAAATAGTGACTTTCAGATATAAAGATCTCAAACTGTGTCCATACTGTGTCAGATTGTTGAGTAGAGCCCTGGTTCACCAACAAAAGCATGAATTACACACAGGCATTGGATGGAACAACACTTTACTCACGTAGAGAACAGATAGAGCAAGATCAGCTTCAACTGTGGGCACCAGTCCCCTATGGCCAATAAGTCACTTCCTGTAGCCATCGAGGCTGATAGACTCTGTGCACCCCTCTTGTGCTACAGGTAAGAGACATTCTTCCCTCTCTGTTGGGAACAAATGTAGAAATGGGGCTGGCCAACTACCATGTTGTTGTTGTTATGTGCCATCAAGTCAGACCCGACTCATAGCAACCCCTCCTTGGGTTTCTAAGGCAGTATCACCACAGAAGTAGATTGCCCGGTCTTCCTTCCAAGGAGTGGCTGGTGAATTTGAACCTCCAGCCTTCTGGTCAGTAGTCAAGTGCCTTAGGCACTACGCTACCAGAGCTCCTGCCAACTACCATATGGTATGTAAATGTGAGCAGAAGAAAGAAAATTACTGTATATCCAGAAGAAGTGGAGAGGGTCCTGAAAAGGAGAAGAAAACTGGAGAGAGAGAGAGACAGACAGAGAGAGACAGACAGAGAGACAGAGACAGTAGGCAAGAGAGAACGTGAGCAAGCAACTCTTTTCCCAGCCTCCATTATAAGGGCGTGCTTCAGGCCCAGGGATTCTGATTAGGCAGTCCAGGTGAAAGTCAGAATGCCATGCGATAGACTGAATTCTCTGTTTCCTGACAAACTATATGCAAGAACTCAGGAAATTTTCTTCCTATGAGCTTTCTTACAGAATCTAGAAAACAAGATTCTTACAATAACCAAAATGACTGAGGTGAGTGAGATCTACACCAACAATTTATTTACTTGTAAAATTAAGTAATGGACATAAATGGCACAATATAATATATTGAAACGTTACAACTATAAAAAATATCAGAAAAAGAGAAAGATTATATAGTAAGAATAAGCTTACTGATTGCCTTGTAGTTATTAATTGAGAATAAAATGATACTACTTCAGATTATATCCTGGGAATGAAAAAGGGAAGGAAAAGAGGAGGTTACTACAATAATTCCATTATTGTTCCTATTAGAAACAGCGTTAGGGATAGGGAGTAAAGTTTTGGATAAAGACAGGATGAAGGGAATCATTGAAACAAAAATAATAGCCTCTAAATACCAAGACATACACCCCCCCAACGATCCAAAATCTAACTCTAAGTTAATGTACAAGAGAAAGATTTAAAAAAAAAAAAAAAAAAGGATAAAGCTATATGGATCAACTGCAAAGAAAGAGAAGCTAGATATTATAATGCTGGTATCTGAAAAAGTCAAATTCAGATACAAAGGCATTGAAAGAAACAAAGAAGGACATTTAAAAACATTTAAGGTTGCGATTCACAATGAAGATGTAAGCTATTAATATTTTATTCCCCCAAACACAGCAACTTTCATAAAACAGAAATTATAGGAGCTATAAGAAGAAATAAACAGAACACATGAATAATAGGAGATATATCAGCAAACCTCTCATAATACAAAGAGAGCAATCAAGTGGATGAAAAGGTAGTAGGATATTGAAACATAAGTATATACCATATATAAATCCTGACTATATACCTTCCTTTCAAGTACACTTGGAATATTAATAAAAACTGACCATATCATAAGCCACAAAGAAAACCTAGTTACTTCAGTAGAATAGAAATAGTACAAACAGCAGTCTCTAACCACAGTGCAATAAAACTGTACATTAATAACAAAGTCAAAAAACAAAAAGACATTTGTGTTTGATAATTCAAATACTTGCCATTAATAGCCTATGGAACATTGGGGAAATGTATTAAAATGGAAGAATTTCATGAAAATAATGATTATTAAAGCTTGATGTATCAATATTTATGAAATATAGAGAAAACAGTTGTCAGGAGAAAAAAAAAAAAATCTCACTGCCGTCAAGTCAGATCTGACTCATAGTGACTCTTCCTTGGGTTTCTGAGATGGCAGTATCACTACAGAAGTAAATTGCCCACCGGTAAGATGGAGGAATAGGCAGACAAGCGACACAGACCCTCTTCAACAAAGAAAAGTAAAACCAATTGACAGAGATACAAAAGATAATCCTGGAACCCTGAGCTTTGAAAGGAACTGTACAGAAGTAGATTAGGCACCAGCTAGTGGAAAAACCTGAATGAAAACAGTGAGTACAGAGACGGTCAGAGCTGCGGACTGTCAGCTACTCTGAGAAGACCAATAGCCTGAATATTTCTAAGTGGTGTTGGGACCTGAGAATTGACCTAAAGATCAGTCCTGGTCACTAAGGGCTGCAGGGATAACTGCTCTGGTGACCTATGACTAGGAAAGGAAACAGCAAGGAGGGAGACAACCTGTATGGATTTTCTGCTGTCTGGAGGGTGCAGCCATTTTTATTGTTTACATGTGGCAGTCATTTTGGATATTTAAAGTGACAGAGGGCACAGCCATTTTGAATGTTTCCAGGTGGCAACCATTTTGGATTTTAAAGTGATAGCATTCTCATTCAGATTCCAGGGACCTAAGAGCAGGCTCTGTTTGCCAGGGTGAGCAAGGACATATGAGAGGCTGAAAAAGGAAAGGAGATAGGTGGTGAGTGTATAAGTGCTGTCAACTAGTGAATAGAGGAGCACAGCACAGTACCCTGCCTGTATAGATAACATACAAAGAAAACAAAAAT
>NW_006921604.1:2087879-2098388 GCF_000298275.1 Orycteropus afer afer | reverse complement strand
GAGGAGAACTTCCCTGATATGATGAAAGATGAGAATATATCTATTCAGGAAGTCCAATGAACCCCAAACAGGATAGACCTCAAAAGAAAAACACCAAGACATATCATCATCAAACTCACCAAAACCAAAGACAAAAAAAGAATCATGAGAGCAGCACGGGAAAAACAAAAAGTTACCTACAAGGGGCAACCAATAAGACTAAGCTTGGATTTCTCGGCAGAAACTATGCAGGTGAGAAGACAGTGGGATGGTGTATATAAAACACTGAAGGAGAAAAATTCCCAACCAAGAATTATGTACCCAGCAAAACTGTCCCTCAAATATGAATGGTGAAATTAGGACATTTTCAGATAAGCAGAAATTAAGGGGATTTGTTAAAACCAGACCAAGCTTACAAGAGATACTAAAGGGAGCCCTTTGGCCAGAGAAGCAACAACAGCCAACAACAACTGACCATTAACACACATGATGATATAACCCAGAAACCAACCCAGCTATGGAAGTATCCAAAGTAAATAAGCTGGTAAAAAGATGGTAAACAGGGAACCAGAGACATCAACCAACAAATGAGGACAACTACAAACCATAAAGAGGGAAAGAAATCTATGTCGTTACAGAACTTCTAGATGGTAGGGAAGTCAAGACAACTATGAGGTAGAATGGACTGTTCTACACTTGGGAAGAAAACTATAAATCACAGGGTAACCTCAAAGAAAAATGATAAACCTTCACATCAAAATAAAAAAGAGGATCAGCATAAATATTCAGCAAATACTAAAACAATAGCAATGAAGAAAGTGATAATATAATTCATAAATAAAACGAGCTCAGCATAGAAAATTATATGGAACAAAGAAGTCAACACATTGAAAAAGCACATGACAAAAATAACAGCAACAAATTCATATTTGCTGATAATTACGTATCTAGCAAGGGACTTATCTCTAAGATTGATGGAAAAAAGTTGGAGATACTATTTGACCCAGCAACCCCATTACTAGATATATATCCTAGAGAGGTGAGAGCCAGGATAGGAACAGATACATGCACGCTCATGTTCATCACAGCCCTATTTACAATAGCAAAAAGATGGAAACAACCTACATGCCCATCAGCGGAAGAGCGCTAAAGAATAATGTAGAGTCTGCAAAACACCGCATAATATGGATGAACTTGGAGGACATTATGCTGAGTGAAATAAGTCAATCATAGAAGGACAAATATAGTATTAGTTCGTTGTTGTGGAGGGTCAAGGAAAGGTTTATATATGGAGGGA
The DNA here is from genome assembly GCF_000298275.1 of Orycteropus afer afer. Lineage (NCBI taxonomy): Eukaryota > Metazoa > Chordata > Mammalia > Tubulidentata > Orycteropodidae > Orycteropus > Orycteropus afer. The sequence continues at coordinate 2,097,112 of NW_006921604.1, read as the reverse complement.
AACTTTCTTTGTTGGTTGCCAGGGGTTGGGTGGGGGGGGGGGGGACCCCTGCAAAGAAAAAAAAAATGCATTGACCCATGTCACTTTAGTTTTGTGTATTTCACTGTACATAAATTATATTTCAATAAAATGCATTAAAAAATAATAAGAAGAAGTAGATTGCCCAATCTTCCTTCCAAGGAGTAGCTGATGGGTTTGAACTGCTGACCTTCTGGTTAGCAGTCAAGTGCCTTAGGCAATACACCATTGGTATTAAATACCCATAGCAATAAAATGGAAAAGAAAAAAAAAAGTGAGTTCAAAACACAACTTGAAAAACTGAAAAACAATAAAAAAAGGAAAAGAAAGAAAGAGGAGGGAATTAATAAAGTTACAAGCAGAACTTAATAAATTAGAATGAATAACCAGTAGTTTTAAGAAGATCAGCATACATAAATCATTGTGTGGTATAGTAAATTACATGGTATGGCTTTTCTAGCCATAATCTTTGTAACTCCCACTTTGCAGTGAGCAACTGAGTACCTGATAATTAAAGTTATCCACCTGGGATATTTCTGTTGAGGTAGCAGGAAGTAATCTTCTGGGAAGTTTGCTCTCTCTCAGGTGTGTAGAATTCTGATGTTGGGATTGGTTGGTTTTGGCCATTCTGCCAGGCTCAGAAGGAGCCTTCCTAGAAGCAGAAGGAGTCTCTCTGACTGCCAGCTGAGGGAGACATATGGCTGAGGGAGATGCACGGCTGCTGAGAGAGAGAGATGAATGGCTGCTGAAAGAGGGGCCCAGCTGCTGAGAGAGAGAGAGAGAGAGAGACATGAGCAGCTGCTGAGAGAGGGGCCCGGCTGCTAAGAGAGAGAGAGCCTGCTGAGAGAGACGGAGTGTGTTCCTGAACTTGAATTGTAGCCCGTTGTTTCCCTAATAAACCCCATAATCTGTGAGTTCTGTGTGGCCACTGCAGGGAATTATCAAACCCAGCAGAGAAGTGGTGGGTGCTGTCAGAGGGATGGTTGGTGTCAAGGTTGGTAAGAGGCCTGGAGGGTGGTGGCATGTGGCAGCATGTCTGGCCTCATAAGAACAGGCCTTGGGCTGCTGATGGTGATTATGTGTCTTCCTCTTGTATAGTGAGAGGAGCTCAGAAGATGACTCCTCTCTGCCCCTGTAGCACATTGGATGACCTAATTTAAAAAAGAAAGAAAAGAAGAAAATAAAATTTGTTATGTTGAGGGTAAAATAACTGTCAAAAAGATGAATTAAAACCATGAGAGAGTTATTTATACAATTGTGTGAAAACCCAGATGAATAGATAATTTTTAAGGAAAATACTACTCAACAAAATTGATTCCATAGACTTTTTGGCAAGAAGGTAGTTTAAAATCTCCTCTACTAAGAAGCATAAGGGCCAGATGTTTTCAAATGAGAGTTCTCCCAGACCTTTAAAGATCAGCTAATTCCTTGCCATATGAGCTTTTCTAAAGACTGGCTGAAAGTTCTTATGATTTTTTCCTGATTACGTTTTGAGGTCTGGAAATAATTCTGGGCTTCCTGTCTTCCTACTGTTTCTGGTGGGCTTTGTTTAGCTGAGCCTGAACTGGGGCAGATGGAGACAGATTGGTACAAAGAGGTGACAGGTGACATCTATGAGTATGGAGCCCTCACTCTCAATGATGAGGAATATATCCAGTTTAGGCAATATGTGGGCAAGCATGTTGTGGTAGTTATGTTTGTGTATCATTTTGGCTGGGCCTGGTTGAGTGGCTGGGCAGCTGGTGGTAGTTATTCCCCATGATGAGACTGGCAATCAGCTCCATGGTATGATCTACCACAAGCAGCTGAGTAGCTGCCTTTGGGATGTGGTCTGCTTCCTGTGTATAAGGAGAAGCTTTGAGAATGGTCTCTAACCTATTGCACACTTGGACCCTGCATGTCGTCGTTCAGCAGCCTGCCATGCTCTGCTGACCTTGGGACTTATAGTGAACTTGAATTAATGGCCTGCCATGTGTTTTGGTAACATCGGGATTGTGCCTTTTTATTTGTCAACCTTGGGCTTCTCAGCCTCAGCAGCCAGCAGCTGTCTGAGTGAAGAAATGCCTCTAGCTCCAGTGGGCCGGGAGCAGGAGGCAGAGCTGGACCCCCAGGTTGAGGGACTTACACCCAGCCCTTAGAGCCTGGCACTTTGAACTTGGACTTAAAGCCTCCAGGCCAAGAGAATAAACTTTCTTAAGGCCATCCCATTTGTGGTATATTCCTGTGCGAGTGGTACTAGGTAATCAGAAGACATGTCTTCTTTGTCAATGTGGCCACCTACTGAGGATTGACAGCTCAGTATCCTGAACTCAATGCACTGCCAGAGTGGATTCAATCTGAAGCCTTTTGGTCGAGTGTTGGGTTTTCTCTGCAACCAGTTTGGAAAACAAGAACCAGGAAGGAACTTGAAGAACCTTTCTGGACTCAAGTATGTGCATTCAGTTGGCGGCTTTGTCCCCAGTTTCCAGTTCTTTGAGAAAAAGGGATATAAACGGAGAAAAAGAACAGAAGGTCTTTACTTTCTTGAAGAACTACTGTCTTCTCCACTCTGCAATTTTTGGCTCATAAAGCCAACTCTTTTAGGAGCCCATGATGGTCCATGACATCTGCTTGTATTTTGAGAAGTTCCCAGTGGGACCTGATAGAGTCTCTGCCATGCACTGGTACCATCAGGCTTCAGTTTACAACAATCAAGTCAGACTCCTGGAGTACCTGAAGAAGTTTGAAGCCCAGTAGAAAGGGCTAGAGAGTAGCAAAAATAACAACCTTGCCTCCTACTTGATTGACCTTTGTAACAAAGAATCCATCTTTGCTCCACTTCTTCCAACCCCAGCCTAGATATGACAAACCATCATGTACTACCAAAGCACTTGTGTGTGTGTGTGTGTGTGTGTGTATGTTTGAAGAATTGGGGTAGGGAAACCTCTTTACCCAATTTTCTCTTCCCAGAGTACTAGTTTTTCTTCTAATCCATTCCAAAGAGAAATCATCTTTCAGGATAGATAGTTCAGATTACCCCAAAACCAAACATACTGCTATCAAGTCTATTCGTACTCATAGCAACCCTATAGGACAGAGGAGAACTGTTCCATAGTGTTTCCAAGGCTATAAATCTTTGTAGGAACAGACTGCTACATCTTTCTGCTATAGAGTGATTAATGGGTTTGAACTGCTGACATTTTGGTTAGCAGCAGAGTACTTTTCAAATTACCCCAGGATCCTAAAAAGGCAATACCCAGAAGCTCTGGCACCTATCCTTTCCGCATCCTGAATGCGGAAAGAAAACAGGAACTGTCAACAAGACTGTCTTAAGTCCTGTTCGTGGCCACTTGCCTCCTAGAAATTAGGCATACATTATAACACTCTTCCTCTCCCTACACAATCCTCCTTTATTCACTTGGGAGCCTGTAGTTCTCTTGTAGGACCTCTGAAGGCAAGGTGAGAGCAGGAACCTCACCTCACCTGAAAGGAGTGACATAACCATGATGATGGGTGCCAGAGTCCCCTCTGGCCTGGACCCTACCAGAACCTTCTCTGGTGCCTGTCCTTTAGAGCATTCAGGCCATGGCACTTGGGCAGGAATGTCCCTTCACTCTTGGTGATGGGCTGCCTCCTTTCTTCCTGAGTCTTTCCAACTTTGGATTCATTCTTATCACTGTGTCATGTAAAAACAATAAAAATGATTTACACCATGGGGCAGTTCTGCTTTGTTCTGTAGAGTCATAATGAGTCAGAATTGACTTGGTGGCAGTGGGTACAGTATAGCTAGTCCTTAAAGCCCTTTGCCCTCCAGTTAACTTTATTAAACTTCTTTATAAAATTTGCTAATTTATTTGTCTGTAAACTCTTGAACTACTCTGAACCAATCAGGTGATATATAAGCATTTATTGGGTTGTGCTATGATAAATATTTTGATTAAAGAAGAAAAGCATATAATTCTTTCCACACAAGGAGCTTGATTTTATTTGGGAAAATTAGGGAGGTAGGTCATAGGCATAAAACAGTTATCAAAATAGTATATAATCAAGTGCTACCTAAGTATAGACAGAAAATTAGACATTTTACTATTGCTAACTGTGCAATTCAAGAGGACTTAAAGCACTTACTGATGAAGAACAGTCCATGGGAAGAAAAATCAAGAAATCAAACAGCATATTGTACTGGGCAAATCTGCTGCAGCGGACCACTTTAAAATGTTTTAAAGCAAAGATGTCACTTTGAAGACTAAGATGTGCCTGACCCAAGTCATGGTATTTGCAGTTCACCTCATATGCATGTGAAAGCTGGATAATGAATAAGGAAAACCAAAAACGAATCGATGCATTTGAATTATGGTGTTGGCAAAGAATATTGACTATACCATTGACTGCTGGAAAAAGAGACAGATTTGTCTTGGATCAAGTATACCTGGAATGCTCCTTAGAAGCAAGAATGACAAGACTTTACCTCTTGTACTTTGGTCATGTCAGGAGGGACCAGTCCTTGGAGAATGGTACCATGTTTGGTACAGTAGAGGGTCAGTGAAAAAGAAGAAGGCCCTAAGTGAGATGCACTGAAACTGCCACATTGGGCTTATGCATAGCAGACTGTGAGGATCATAGAGGACCAGGCAATGTTTCATTCTCTTTTATATAGGATTGCTATGCATCAGAACCAACTCGATGGCACCTAAGAACAACAATTTTTGTAATTCAGATAATATATGTGAAATACAGTGAGCAAAGGAATTGAACAGTAAGGATTAGAATTGATGTAAAAACAAAAATGAAATATAAAAAAATATAAAGGGGGAAATATTTTTGGTGATTGGGAATATCATGAATAAGAAGCATAGGAGTTTGGGTATATGAAGGATTAAAACCAAAGAAACCAAACTCACTGCCATAGAGTCGATTCCAACTCATAGCAACCCCCTTGGGTTTTCGAGGCAGTATCACTACAGAAGTCTTCCATATTTTTAATGATTCTGAGTTTTGTTCCACTCCACTTCTGTGTAGAGGCTGGTGAGTTTGAACCACCAGCCTTCTGGTTAACAGTCAAATGCTTAGGCACTGTACCACCAGAGCTCCTTATATGAAGGCTTAGCTGGATTTAAACATGTTCTCATTGTAAAGGAGGAAGAGCTAAAGGTGAGGTAATCTGTATTTTGGGAGGTCTTGAAACTAATACAGAGTTGTTTAAAATTGGAAAGGCAGGTTTATAGAATTAGAATGGCATTTTAGAAAGGTTAACCATAAGTAGCATCAGAGTACAGGGTGGACTGGAGGTTTGAGAGATATGAGGCAGGTATTTCAGGGGACATTCGTTTTTGTTTGTTTTGTTTTTAATTGGCCATTGGAGTATGTGTATGTATGTATATTATTTGTTCAGGATAACCAAAGTAATACAAAGTTAATTATTAACACATAAATAGAAAACAAAATAAGAAACCCATTGCCATCGAGTCAATTCCAACTCACAGTAACCCTCATTGGGTTTCCAAGGCTATAATTCTTTTTTTTTTGGAATTTTTATTGTGGTTTGAGTGAAAGTTTACAGAGCAAATTCAAATCCATTTTCCATACAGCAGCTCACGTACACTTTGTCTCATGACATTGACTACAATTTCCCACAATGCAACAGCTCCCCTCCCCTTCCTCCTCATAGCCACCTCTTCCCTGTGTCCTTCCCTCCCATGCACTCCTGCGCCACCCCCAGCTGTCTCCCTGTGCATACACAGCCCTTCTGTTCTCCCATGTTTGATCTCTCCAAGGAGTGTATCTACCTAATGTAAATATTCAGCTCATATGCCTGTCTTTTGTTTGACTAGAAGCCACAGGCGTGGGTTCAATTCCAGACCTGAAGGGTAGCAAGGGGCCATAGTCTTAGGGATTCCATGGGCGCTATCAGACCAGCACACTTGGTCCTCATTTTTTTTTTTTAATGATTCTGAGTTTTGTTCCACATTGTTCTCACACTCTAACCAGGGTCTCCTATACAGCCAAGGCTGTAAATCTTTAAGGAAGTAGATTACCTCATCTTCCTCCCACAGAGCAGCTGGTAGGTTTGAACTGCCAGCCTTCTGGCAAATGCTTTATGCACCGTACTACCAGAACTCCTTAAAGCCACTGTAATCTAATGGCCAAGATGTAACGGTCAGTATGCAGTCTTCTAGATATTCTTATAGGAGCTCTGGTAGTGTAGTGCCTAAGACATTTGACTGCTAACCAGAAGGGTGGCGGTTCAAATCCACAGCCACTTCTCAGAAGGAAGGTTGGGCAATCTACTTCTGTAGTGATAACTGCCTCCGAAACCCAAGGAGGGGTCACTATGAGTCATATCTGACTTGATGGCATATAACAACAGCAACAACAACAGATATTCTTAATGCTTGTGCTTACGTATAATATTATTTCTACGATACAGGCTTTGTTTTAGACTGACTGTATTGGAATTTTGGAGCTTCAGAAGCTGATCCAAGTTTGTGGCAATAACAATGGTCAGAACTGCTGTATGGAAAGTGAATTTGCTCTGTAAATCTTCACCCAAATCAAAATTAAAAAAAAAAAAAAAAAGAATGGTCAGAAATAGATAAAGAAATCCTGTAGGAAGGAATTGATGAAAGTTGGGAGTGAAAGGAAGAAATCAAATATGACTCTCACATTTTTAGCCAAGGAGAATGGTGCTGTTGTTAATAATGTCAGAAAGTAGGTAGAGCTGGGTTAGGGGAAAAGATAATGAATTTTAATTTAAATACTGTAAATTTGAGGTAAAAATGAAATTTCCAGAGGAAGTTCTAGTAAATGCATTGGAAATACAAAGTGGAGAGTTTCTGTTGGAAATGTAGTCTTTAGAGTAATTTTTTAAAGCTCATGAGTGCTGAATACAAAAATTTTTTCCCAAAGGAAGAGAATAGAGCCTTTTGGATGCTTGGGGCAAAGTAATATAAAGTGAAGCAAGAGGATCTCAGAAGTACGTGCAGTGTTTTCCACTTTATAAATACCCAGCTGGACCAATAAACAATATCATGAAAAATGAAGAAAAGAATGAATTTGTTAAGGACTTTCTTCTTTTGAGGAGCCCTGGTGGTGCAGTGGTTAAAGCACTTGTCTGCTAATCTGAAGGTGGGAGGTTCAAACCCTCCAGCTGCTTCACAGGAGGAAGATGTGGCAGTCTGCTTCTATAAAGATTACAGCCTTGGAAATCCTATAGAGCAGTTCTAATCTGTCCTGTAGGGTCACTTTGAGTTGGAATCCATTTGATGGTGTAGTTTAATATTTTGGTTTTTCATTCTTCTTGGATCAACAGGGAATACCCATGGAAGCAGCACTGAGGAATTGCATTGGGCAAGTCTGCTGCAAAAGATCTCTTTGTAGTTCTAAAAAATAATGATGTCACTTTGATGACTAAGGTGCATCTGAGCCAGAGAGCCTGGATAGAGTGGGAGAATAATGTGGAGCAAAACTCAAATCATAAAAAAGACCAGATTTCTTGGTCTGATAGAGCCTAGTGAGACCTCTGAGATATGGCCCTTAGCCATCCTTCAGGTCTGGAATTGAACTCACTCCTGTGGCTTCCAGCCAAACAATAGACAGGCATATGGGCTGAACATTTATGTCAGATAGATATACTCCTTGGAGTGATCAATCCTGGGAGAACAGAAGGGCAGTGTTTGCACAAGGAGACAGCTCAGGGGGTGGGAGCACATGGAAGGGAAGGACACAGGGAAGAGGTAAATTACAGGAAGGAAATGGGAAGAGAGCTGTTACATTGTTGGGAATTGTGGTCAATATTATGAGACAATATGTGTATGAACTTCTGTATGGGAAATTAATTTGTTCTGTAAACTTTCACCCAGATCTCTCTCACACACACATACACACACACACAAAGTGTGCACCTGAGCTAAGCTATGGTCTTTTCAGTGCCTTCATGTGTATGCAACAGCTGGGCGATGAAAAAGAAGACAGAAGATTTGATGCATTTGAATTGTGGTGTTTTGGAAGGATATTGAACATACAGGCATACCTTGTTCTATTGTGCTCTGTTTTATTGCACTCTGCAGATGTTGCATTTTTTACAAATTGAAGAAGGTTTGTGGCAACTCTGCATTGATCAAGTCTGTTGGCACCATTTTTCCAAGAGCATGTGCTCCCTTCATGTCTCTGTGTAACATTTTGATAATTCTCATAATATTACAAACTTTTTCATAATGCTTTTGTACATTTAATAGACTGTGATATGGTATAAACATAACTTTTATATGTACCGGGAAACCAAAAAAATTGTGTGACTTGCTTTATTGTAATAGTCACTTTATTGAGGTGATCTAGAACTGAATGCACAATATCTCAAAGGCATACCTGTACCACGAACTGCCAGAAGAATGAAAAAATCAGTCTTGGAAGAAATAACCAGAGCACTGTCAGAAATGAGGATGGTGAGACTTCAGTTCATTTACTTTGGACACATCACCAGGAAAGACCAGTCTCTAGATTAGGGGGATAATATTTGGTAACATAGAATATCAGCAAAAATGAGGAAAACCCTCAGTGAAACGGATTGACAACAATAACTTCAACAACACGTTCAAACATACCAAACAAGGAGTGTGAAGATGGTGTCAGAGCAGGCAGTGTTTTGTCTGTTATACATAAGGTACTCATAAGTTGGAGCCAGCTTGATGGGCAGCTAATAACAACAACAAAATTTCCCAAATGGCATTTGGTATGCTTCTGAAAAATACTTGCTGAGTATCTTCTTTGTGATTGAAGAAGTCAGAAAAAAAATTCCAAGAGATGGAATTTTAAATTTGGTCTTAAAGATAGTTGCCTTTTTTTTTCCAGGTAAAATCTATGTACTCAAAGAAAATTAGACAATGGAGAAGTATAAAAAGAGAAAGAAATCACATTTGAGTCTTCCTGTGCTTTTCCCCCCCTTAATATTGGATATGATATTGTTTAATTAATTTGATAATTTGTGTTTGCACTTAAAATTACAAGATAAGCATTTTATTATGTTGCTATAAAATCATCCTGACTGTCATTTTAGTTGACTACTCTGCACTGTCCTTTAACAATAGTCGCTTGCTGTCCAACATGTAGTTTATTTGTAGTAAATCTTTTTCTTTTTTTTTTTTTTTAAGTTTTTATTGTGATTTTGGTGAAAATTTACAGGGCAAATCATTTTTCCATTCATCAGACCACATATATTTTGTTTCATGTCATTGATTGCA
>NW_006921604.1:2083271-2086919 GCF_000298275.1 Orycteropus afer afer | reverse complement strand
ACTGACCGGCCGCTTAGGACGCAGTCATGTGATCCATCATGGGAACCACCACTCACAACTGGAGTCCAGCCAAGTTGACACATCTTCAACTATCACAGTAACCAAGGGCCACAGTCTCAAGGGTTCCACCAGTCTCTATCTGACCAATAAGCCTGTTTTTTTAAATGATTTTGAGTTTTGTTCTACACTTTTCTCCCACTCATCTATGACCTTCTAATGTGATTTCTCTCAGAGTTGGTTGTAGTAGCCAGCACCATCTATTTCTTCTGGTCTCAGGGTAGTGAAGCCTGAGATTCATGTGGTTCATTAGTCCTTTGGACTAATTGTGTCCTTTATTATCTTTACTCTTCTTTGTACCAGATGGGGAGAAACCAATAGTTGCACCTTAAATGGCCGCTTGCAAGCTTTTAAGATCCTAGTCACTACTCACTGAAGTAGGATGTTGAACATTGTCTTTGTGTGCTACGTTGCACCAGTTGACCTTGATCCCCCATATTTCTAGTAATTTTTAAAGGGTAAGTTAGAGTTAGCTAGTTGGTCAAAGAGAAAGGACATTCCAGACATAGAAAACAAAAGCATAGAAGTGTGAAAAGGTTGGTGTATTTGGAGGAACTCTACTAAGTTTCTAAATTCTTTCTGTCACTATTTGAATATTTAAGGGGATCACTAAATGGCTTTCCTGTTAATTAGCTCTTGAACTATGTGTCTTTTGCCCTCTTTACTCAGTATCAGATTTGATTCTGCTTGTTAAGCGTTCTGTAATAAACATAGCAATTTAGACTTGAACATAAGTATATCAACCAACTATATTGAAGGAAATAATCCACCAATATGTTATAGGTAAAAATAACAAAAATTAAAGAATGCTTTCAAACAATAAACAGTATTTTTAAAACCAAGGAAAAAAGGATAAAAATTCTCAAAAGTGTGCCATCTCTTTTCACTTAATTTTTTTAAAAAGATATTTTATTGTACTTTTGGTGAAAGTATACACAGCGAAATAGGTTTCCATTCAACATTTCTGCACATGCTGTTCAGTGACATTGGTTACAATTTTTACATTGTGTGAACATTCTCGTTATTTCCATTCTAGTTGTTCCATTCTTAACTTCCTCCTACTGTCCCACAACCTTTTCATCCATGGTTTAGAGTAACTATTGACCGTTTGGTCTCATACAGTTAATTTTTTAAAAGAGCATAATACTCAGGGGTGACATTGTTTATTTTTTGAGTTAACCTGCTATTTCGTTTAAACGTGACTTCAGGGGATAGTTTTGGTTCAGGGTTTCAAGAATACTGTCATATCTCATTTTGTGTTTCCCTTTATTGTGTTTCTCATATACTAAATTTTTCACAAATCAAAGGTCCGTGGCAACCCTGTGTCAAGCAAGTCTATCGGCACATTTTCCCAACAGCATGTGCTCACTTTATTTTTCTGTGTCATATTTTGGTAGTTCTCAAAATATCTTAAACTTTTTCATAATGCTGTTGCACACTTAATAAGAGTACAGAGTAGTGTAAACTTAACTTTTACGTATACTGGGAAAATAAAAAATTCATTTTATTTTGGTATTTGGTATTCACTCATTTTATTATGGTATTCATTTTATCACAGTGGTCTAGAACCAAACCTGCAATATCTCCAAGGTATGCCTATGTTTCATGGCAGTTGTTGTTGTTAGGTGCCGTCGAGTTGTCTCTGACTCATAGTGACCTTATTTACAGCAGAATGAAACACTGCCTGGTCCTTGCTGTACCTGAGCACATTGTTGCAGCCACTGTGTCAATACATCTCATTGAGGGCCTTCCCCTTTTTCTTTGTCCCTCTACTTTGCCAAGCATGATATCCTTCTCCAGGGAATGGTCCCTTCTAACAACATGACCAAAGTAGGTGAGACGAAGTTTGGTCATTCTTGCTTCCAAGGAGCATTCTGGATGCACTTCTTCCAGGATGGATCTGTTAGTTCTTTTAGCAGTCCATAATAGTTTCAGCATTCTTCACCAGCACCACAACTCAAAAGCATCGACTCTTCTTCCGTCTTCCTTTTTCATTGTCTAGCTCTCACATACATGTGAGGTGATTGAAAATACCATGGCTTGTGTCAAGCACACCTTAGTCTCCAAGGAAACATCTTTGCTCTTTAGCACTTGAAAGAGGTCCTTTGCAGCAGATTTGCCCAACGCTATACGACCTCTGATATATTGACTGCTGCTTCTGTTGGTGTTGATTGTAGAACCAATAAGTCTTTGACAACTTCAGTCTTTTATCCATTTATCATGCTGCTGCTTATTGGTTCCATTGTGAGGATTTTTGTTTTCTTTATATTGAGATATAATCTGTACTGTAGACTGTAGTCTTCAATCTTCATAATTAAGTGTTTCCAGTCATCCTCACTCATGGCAGTAGTCTCAGGGATTCCTCTAGTCTTATAGGGCCCAATAAGTGTGAGTTCTTTGAGAATTTAAAGTTCTATCTCACATTTTTTCTCTTTTTGTCGGGATCCATCTGCTGTGACCTTGATTAAGCTGTTTGGTAGTGGTACCCTGGTACCATCTAGTTCTTCTGGTCTCGAGATTGAGGAAGCCATGCATGGTTCATGGAGACAATTACTCCTGTAGAGCGGTTCCTTCCCTGATTTTTGGGTTTCCTTCTTTTCTTTTGCTCCACATAAGTAGATCTTTTCACTTGATTTTTGAATAAATTGTAACTATTTTCTACTGTTTCCAGCTGTTCTTTTAATGTAGTACAGTTGATAATTTTAGGTAAATAATTACAGGTATCCCTCACTTTTCAAAAGTTTGCTTTATGCCACTTTGCATTTATGAAAGACCTATATGTGTACCTGTTTACTAACTGAAAGAAATCCTAAAAGGATTTTCGCTATCATGAAAAAAGGCAAAAAGTGACACTAGCGTTCAGCATTTGTTTTCAGCAAACCATTAAAGAGGCTGTGTGCACCCCCTACAGTGAAAGTGGCATCACCAAGCTCTTTCCTTGGGAACTACACTCAGCATCAAACCGCCTTAGCTTTAAACTGTATGTGTAAACACTATATGGTATTGATATCGTAGGTTTTATGTGTTACCTAGTTTGATTTGGTAGGTTATTTTTTGGGGTCTGGGAATGCTTGAAAAATTCTCCCATATAAATTAATGGTAATCACTTTTTCATTTTATACCATTGCAAAAGATTTTATGGGAATGCTGTACTTTTGGATAGCTGGGGAAACCTGTACTTCTTATTACTATTGTAAGCCACAAAGTCTGTATGTTCTAACTTTATTATTATTATTATTATTTTTGAAGAACCTTCTCCTTAAACTTCTCCTTCTCTGGTAAATCTTCCTACAGCAATGTCTTCATTTGAATTTCTTGAGCAAGTTTTATTCCTTTAGTGTTTTTAAAGTGGAAGATTTTTCTTAGAGTTGGAGCTGCCTTCTGTTAGCAAACTTGGCTTTTTATTTATTTATTTATTTATTTTATTTTGATTCGGGTGAAGATTTACAGAGCAAATTCACTTTCCATACAGCAGTTCACATATACTTTGTCTCATGTCATTGTCCAAAATTTACAATGCAACAGCTCCCCTCCCACTTCCTCCCCATAGTTACCTCTTCCCAGTGTCCATCCCTCCATACTCTACTGCCC
>NW_006921604.1:2054801-2082712 GCF_000298275.1 Orycteropus afer afer | reverse complement strand
GTCCCTCTGGGTAGCTGGCTGTGACCAAGCAGTGACCACAACCTTGAAACTTGGCTTTTTAAAGGACAATATTTATTCAAACCCTAACCAACAATGATTAGGTACAGTTAAAGTTGAAGCATTTAACAGCATAATTATAAAACTTTTTCTTTGTATCACCTATCAAATCAACAAAAAATGAACACCACAAAAACTGCACCTCAGAACATTTAAGAACAAAGTGAAGGAAAACAGTTAGCACACCTGTACAAAGGCGAATTTCAGAATAAAATAGAGGAAAACAGATTCTTCCCCTATGTAAGCATCAGAGTCCAGGTCAACAAGTTTTTACCGAGTTTATGCTAGACCGAGATGCTGGGAATGCAAGGATGATAAAATGCAGACCCATGGTCTTCACTTGATAAGAACTTAAGTAACTCATTGAAGAGGGTGAGTAATCTGGGAAGTTCATTATTCTAACCTAATAGAAGAGACATTTTTTAGGGAAAACTATACTCATACGTGAAAAAGTTTACTCCTAATATTTGTCAGTGTATCAATTACTTATGGTTTTAATTTCAGTTTTGTGCAGTTCTATGGATTGTATTTTTTATTTGTAGTTTGAAATGTTTTGGTATCTGTTAGCTTTAGGCTGTTTATGAAAAAGAGTGAGAACTCTAATGCCATTTTAGGTAAAAATAAACTAATATATAACACTGAGTACTCATGTTCCAGAATCACTTCAGGTGATTAAGGAGCCAGTTTTTACTTCTTTTAAGATTAATTTAAATCTAAGATTATTTAGAGCATAGGGTTGCAATATTTCTGTTTGAAGTCCTCAAACCAAAGAGATGATAAGGAAGGTGCTGACTTAAAGTCCCTGAGCAGAGGGGAAAATACATTTCTCCCCGGGAAACCATAGGGAAGTTCTGTGTGACCATGGCCTTTGGAGCAAGAATTTTTCAGTGACTATAAACAGAGTCTACTAGGATGTTATAATCTAGTCTAGTTGACACCTCTGACTGAAACAAGTTTATTTTGTTAATAGTTCAATGTTTTTCCTTTTGTACTTAACAATTTGTTTTTTCCTTTCAGCATAATTCTCCATCTAGTGATGACAGTTCAGACTACAGCCTTGCTTCGGATGTTGAACATACAGAAAGTTCCCGTAAAAAAGGAACTAGTTTCTACAGGGATTATAACATTCCATTTCCTCAGGTATTTCCTTTTAAAGAGAAAATTGAAGCTTTCAATTGTATTCCTTTGCTTTCTGGTATTTTGAAAATAATGTTTTATAAAACATGTTAGAAATTTTAAATCTTTGAAAATAAAGAATACATAACAATATTTTCCCAAAACTTAGGAGAAGAGATAGTATTACATTTTGCAGATAGGTGACATCTATCTCGTTAAGTTAAAAATTATTTCAGGTGTTCTGGAAAATTTTAAAACAACATGATACACTTTATGACTTTCTTAAATATATTACTGTATGAACAAAGTCCTCATTGTGAATATAAATTATTTTCTCTGCTAGAAAGATGTTGATGCTTTCAAGAGCGCTGGAGAGTGTTCAAGTCAGTGTGGCCTATCTGAAATTATTTTCCAAGTTCTAGTTTCTGCCAGTCAGTCACTGTACTTCTGTCAGCCTGTTAGAGCTCTATTCTTTCTACTAATTTGGTATTCCCAATCTCTTGTGAATTTAGAAACCAAATTACTATGTTAGCCTTGGAAACCCTATGAGGCAATTTTACTCTGTCATATGGTTGCTATGAGTTGGAATCAACTCAGTGGCAGCAGGTGTATATCACCACAGATATAATGTTATTATTTTGTTTCAAAAGAAATTAAGAAAAGAAAAAAGAATTGTCCACATTTCATTTCCAGTGCTCATCATTCTTTCCTGTAGATAGATCTAAGTTTCAATCTGCTATTTATCTATTTCTTTCTTTCTCTCTTTCTTTTATTCCTGGTCTTTTCTACTCATATGCCTGTTGTGAGTATGTGTATGTGTCTGCACATATGTGCACTGAGCATTATATTGCAAAATACACCTACCCCTCAGTTACCCACATGGTTAGGTTCCAAAGACCAGGTCGTTAGGTGAAAATCAGTGTTATACAAAAAAGAAGGATCACCACATCAGGTCACAAAATGAAGGATGATTGACTCATCATTGTATAACTGCCAAATTACATCAGTGCATAACTGCCAGATTACATCATTATGTAACTGCCGAATTACAACATTACGTAACTACGAAACCCCTGAAAATCATGGCCCGGTCAAGTTGGCACATCACAGTGAGCATTACTCTCACCTTACAACTTGGCATTCATTACTGCTAGATGTATGTTGTTAATGCAGAAAACAGTAGATGTTTTTCTGTTGGGTAAATGCCAAATGTCAGATGAGATCTGGTCAATATGTGAGGAGCAAGAATATAGTACATTTTATAAAAATAATTTTAGGAAAAAAAAAGTATTTTTTTCCTCTTGAGAGTATCTTTGCTTGTTTCTGCTACATGCTGGGGACCAAATTTTATTATAATTTCAGGATTTGAGACTTTCCTGGGCTACCTCAGATTAGACTCTAGACCTAACACTGGGCTGCAGTGCCTGATTCATTCTTTGAGATTCTTCCAAAATGGAGGGATAGAAGTTACTAGGGCTTCCACTCCTACCAGACTCTGGACTCTATCTTTTGTTTACATAGATTAAAGGTACATTCAGAAGTGCTATTCAGCTTTTCAGCTGATTATTTCTTTTTTTTTTTTTTTTTTTTTATTTTGATTTGGGTGAAGATTTACAGAGTAAATTCACTTTTCATACAGCAGTTCACATATACTTTGTCTCATGTCATTGACCAAAATTTACAATGCAACAGCTCCCCTCCCACTTCCTCCCCATAGTTACCTCTTCCCAGTGTCCATCCCTCCATACTCTTCTGTGCCCTGAGCTGTCTCCCTGTGCATAAGCAGCCCTTCCTTCTCCCATGATTGTTCTCTCCAGGGTGTGTGTCTACTTGAGGTAAATGTTTAACTCACTTGCCTGTTCTTTGGCTGGAAACCACAGGTGTGGGTTCAATCCCAGACCTGAAGGGCAGCTAGGGACCATAGTCTCAGTGGTTTCACCAGGCTCTATAGGACCAGCAAATCTGGTCCCCACCTCAGCTGATTATTCTTGATTGGCTGACACTCTTAGAGAGTGAAAGCAAAAGCAGTTTCATGTGCTGCTCACTTTTGGGATTTTCATCTACTTGGTAGATACTGGTCCAGTCATCATTCACTAATTTATCATCTTTCTGATGTCCTAAAGTGGATTTTAAAACATATTTTTTCTATCTTTTCTACTTTTTTCAGGGGTAAGTCTGAATGACCTAGTCTACCATTATGAGAAGAGAACGTTTAGTACCATTTCTTCCACCTATATTTTAGATTCGACTCACTGAGAATTAGAAAATACCCTAAATATATCCTCAAGTTTCCATTTTTTGGAAAGCAGGTATCCATTATATAACTTACATAATTCCAGACCAAAAATAGAATATAGAATTAACATCCAGCAGTTAAATTAAAGGACTAAATATAATTTCCCTTTTCCTCATCATTGCTCAGGACCTCCTATTTCCTCATTTCATATTTTCCCATGATTACTGTGGAGCCAATTTCTGTCTCACAGAAACAAAACCTGCCCCCACAGACATTCTAGTTGGGTTACAGCCCAATAATCACTTATCAAGACAATCAGAGAAATTGTATCTTTTGGTAGAATTTGTAATCTTTTATTTCTTTTATGTCCTTTTAGTAGGGCTTTAAAAAAATGCTTGTTAGATCCTTGTTGACGAGTGCATTTTGTTAACTCCAGTGATGAACATGTAAAACGTAGAGGGTATTCTAGAGAGTTGGGCCTACTCTGTAACCTTTCATCCACTTAGTGCTCCTGGAGAGCAAGCCCTTTCAGCCTGGACAGCCTGGCTCTCAGCGTGTGCCTGCCACACTGATCCTTATGCCAAAGTCTCCAGCAGACGGCTTTAGAACTTTTTTCCTGAAGAGCCCTAGGGTGGAATACTTGCCTGTTTGGGGAAGCTGTTGGAAATATTTTCAGTTTGGGGAAACTAGGGAGGGGATAAATTGAAAGTTTAGGGATAAATCTATTTTAAAACGTAGAAATATGGAGATTTTTTTTAAAGGCTGTGAAAAATTAAATTAATATGGAAGATTAAAAACTTTTATGGCAAGTGTCTAATTGCCAGAGAAAAATTTGAACTTATTCATTAACAGAGTAATTTTTAATCATAAGGCATTGAAATATGTCATAAGCAGTAATAGTAATATTTTTATAAGCACCATTCAACTAATTATTTTAGTTAACATTTAACTTTATTAATAATATGGACAGTTTTTAAAATTTTGTTTTACTTTTCATGCTGGCCTTTAAGAAATAATCAGAAATACCATCTTTTGGCTATAATTATAAATCTCCTGAATTGTGCTAGACACAGATTTTTAAAAAGTTCTGCTTAAAACAAGTCAGAAAATAGTGCCTTTAAAATTTTAAATTCATTGGCTAGTTGATTTTCTTGATAACTTTGTATATTTTTTCCCTCTGTTTTATAATTAATAAAAATCTCAATATCTTTCTGCATTTTACTAAACACACAGTCTCAAAGAGGTATTTTTCTAAGGCAGTATTATGATACCACACTTAAAATTTACTAAACTGAAATGAGTTATGGTCTGGGCATTTCTAGATCCTCAAGTTGTAATCATGTGCATTTTTTTTCTTGCTTATAAAAATAATTGACAGGACATGATAGCACTAATAAAAATATTTCAGTAAATAAAGATAGACTTGAATGATATAATTAAATAAACTTATAGGACTAAAGTGTAGTTTTTCTTTTCACATGCTTTAGTAAGCAAGCAATAAAATTAATAATATATATTGTAATAAACAGTTCTTAATGAGCAATTTATTCACCAGATGTTTTTCACTATTAGGGAAAACTCTACTTTTTCTATTAGATTTCAGATAAAAACATTTTCTTTTTACAAAATTTTCCACCCTTTTTAATTAAACATAATATGCTTAAAGATGTCATTTTGAAATTTTCAAAATTAGGAGAATATAGTTTTCTACTTCATAATTACAATCTTTTCCTTATTTTCAAAAAGACCTTTTTTTATTGTGTAGAAGATTCATGTATGATGATATGGATTTTTTAGTAGTCTTATGTATAATGTATAGGTATTGACATAGGACATAGAAAAGAAAAGCTTAAGCATGAACATTAAAATGTTTAATATTGTCAGAGTAGCATTTAGCTTTTTGAACCTAGTTTTAATAGTGTTGTAGATAAGCAGTGATTAAGAGGCAGAACTAATAACTATCTTTTCCCCAACTTTTTTGGGGAAAAAGATACCTATGATACTATCAACTGCTATACATAAGTGAAAATCCTGATAATAATTGTTCATTTTCACTTAGCGTGGACATATATCAGGAAACTACATGACATCACAGAAAGATCAACATAAAAAATACAAAAATAAAGAGTATGATGAATACAGTACCTACAGTGATGACAACTTTGGTACCTACAGTCAGGAAATGGAAGAAGATTTTGTCAAGCAGCTGAAACAATATAGACAAGCTAAAGAAATCTCAAATACTGCTTTAGGAACATTTTCTAAAGAACCAGGGAAGAAACAGAGAATGAAAGGATTCCAGCAAGGTAAGTTAGAAATTGGCAGTTTGTTTTATAATAGGAAAACTTTATTAAAATAGGTAGCTATGGAGTAAAAGCCTAGAGACTTATTCCCCTATTTTCAAGATCAGCTTATTTTTGTAGTACCTGAATTTTTTTTCCTTTCTTTTATAGACCTGGAGGACAAAAGTCTGTACAAATATTTCAGTCTGCGTGATGGCATAACATTTTAATTACATAGAAATACTAATATTTGAAAGCTATATCAAACTGTAATGTAACTTACCTGTTATGTTTTTTGCCCTCCCTACTCTATGATGTCAGTATATGGAAAAAACAACCTTCCTTTTGCGGTTATCTCTGTTATTCTATGTATCACTTTATATTATTACACCTATTTAAAAAAAACAACAAAAAACTCACTGCCATCGGGTCGATTCCGACTCATAGCGATCCCCATTTGGGTTTCCAAGGCAGTAGATCTTTACAGAAGTAGATTACCCAGTCATCCTTCTGTGGAGTGGCTGGTGGGTTTGAACTGCCACCTTCTGGTTAGTAGTCAGATGCCTTAGGCACTATGCCACCAGAGCTCATTTTAGACCTATAAGGACAGAATTCTAGGAAGCCATTCTTTTATTAAATATGGCAATTATCTTTGTTATACAAATGTACGTAGGCCTAGGAATATCCTTTGAGATTGGATATAAGAACATAATCTCAAGGAATTTCTGAACTGATCACCTATCCTGTGCCATCTTGCATCTGGTCCCTGGAGAGACCAGGGCAAGATGCTAGTCAGTGACAATAGTAAAGAAACTATAGGCCATGTAAGGCTCAAATTAGCCTTAAGAGTTGGCTACTTGATATATTTGCTTCAAGCAGACTGGATCAGGATGACGCTGAGGTGAAGTAATGAGCAGCTACACTTTTATTCATTTAATTATGTTTGAATAAAGGAATAGGTTATGAGTAAACTACTATTTCTATGGCTTTATTTTTATCTTGATTTCTTAGCTAAATTCCTTTGAAAAATGTGAATCCAGTCTTAGGTGAACTAAAGGGAAAATGAATTTATCTATCTATTGTTATGTTATGGTATTCAGTAAGTTTGTTCTCAGAATCCAAATGTGGCAGTATCTGAAATCATTCCACTTGTAGAGAGAATGTGCTCACGCCTTCCCACGTGAGGTTTTTCCTTTCAAGTTCTTCCTTGTTTCTTTAAAGAACTGCATATTACTTTCTTATTTTTCAATTTAGTTTTTCCCTTGAATTTTGAAAATAATATATGGCCAATGCAGAAAACTGGTGAAAGGAGAAGCAAAAATCAAAGATAATTGGAATCTGTACCACTCAGAAATAATTACTATGAATATGTTTGGTGTCCATCACTCATCTGTCAGTTTTTCATACTGTGGTGGCTAGTGTATGGCTGTGAGGTTGGAGGCTGTGCCACCAGTATTTCAGATACCAGCATGGTCACCCATGGTGAACAGTTTTCATTGAAGCTTTCAGACTAAGACAGACTGGGAAGAAGGCTGGGCCATCCACTTCTGAAAGAATTGACCACTGAAAATCTTATGAACCACAGTGAAACACTGTTTGATAAACCAAAACCCAAACTCACTGCCATCAGGTCGGATCTGACTCATAGCAACCCCTCTTGGTTTCTCAGGCGGTATCGTTATGGAAGTAGATTGATTGCTCTGATATACTACTAGAAAGCTTTATGAAGAGTCTTGAAACATTGTCTGATACAGTGGCAGAAGATGAGTTCCCTGGGTTAGAAGGCACTCAACGTATGATAGAGGAAGAGATGCTTCCTTAAAGTAAAGTGAACCTTAATGATGTGGATAGAGTAAAGCTTTTGGGACCTTGATTTGCTGATGGGACACAACTCAAAATGGGAAGAAACAGCTGCAAACATCAATTAATAATTGGAACATGTATGAAGTATGAATCTAGGAAAATTGGAAGTTGTCAAAAATGAAATGGAACACATAGAGATATCCTAGGCATTAGTGAGCTGAAATGGACTGGTATTGGCCATTTTGAATGAGACAGTCATATGGTCTACAATGCTGAGAATGACAAACTGAAGAGAAATGATGTCACATTTATTGTCAAAAAGAACATTTCAGTATATATCCTGAAGTACAGTGCTGTCAGTGATAGGATAATATCCATACACCGACAAGGAAGACCAGTTAATACAACTGTTACTCACATTTCTGCACCAGCCACCAAAGCAAAAGATGAAGAAATTGAAGGTTTTTATCAACTTCTGCAGTCTGAAATTGACCAAGAATGCAACCAAGATGTATTGATAATTGCAATTAGAATGCAAAAGTTGGAAACAAAGCAGCAGCATCAGTAGTGGGAAAATATGGCCTAGGTGATAGAAATGACGCCAGAAATTGCATGGTAGAATTTTGCAAGAACAATGACTCATTCATTGCAAATACTTTTTTCAACTAAATAAACAGTGACTATACATGTGGACCTTAAGAGATGGAATACACAGAAATCAAATTGTCTATGTCTGTGGAAAGAGACGATGGAGAAGCTCAATATCATCAGTCAAAACAAGGCCAGGAGCTGACTATGGAATGGACCATCAATTGCTCATATGTAAGTTCAAGTTGAAGCTAAAAAATATAAAACAAGTCCATGAGAGCTAAATAATGATCTTGAGTATATCCCATCTGAATTTAGAGACCATCTGAAGAATAGATTTGATGCATTGGACACCAGTGACCAAAGACCAGATGAGTTGTGAGATGACATCAAGAACATCATACATGAAGAAAAGCAAAAGATCATGAAAAAGACAGGAAGGGAAAAAAAGACCAAAATGGATGTCAGAAGAGACTCTGAAACTTGCCCATGAGCAAAGAGTAGCTAAAGCAAAAGGAAGAAATTATAAGATAAAAAGAGCTGAACAGAATATTTCAAAGGGTGGCTTGAGAAGACAGAGTAAATTATTATCATGAAATATGCAAAGACCTGGAATTAGAAAACCAGAAGGGAAGAATACCCTTGGCATTTCTCAAGTTGAACAAACTAAAGAAAAAATTCAAGCCTTGAATTGCAGTATTGAAGAATTCTGTGGGCAAAATAGTGAACAATGCAGAGAGTCCCTGTACCAAAAAGAATTGGTCTATGTTCAGTCATTTCAGAAGGTGGTATATGATCAAGAACCAATGGTAGTGAAAGAAGAAGTCCAAGCTGCACTGAAGGAATTGGCAAAAAACAAGGCTCCAGGAATTGATGGAATACCCACTGAGATGTTTCAGTGGAGCTGGAGATACAGCTCTGGAAGCACTTAGTCATCTATGCCAGGAAATTTGGAAGACAGCTACTTGGCTAACCAACTAGAAGAGATCCATATTTGTGCCTATTCCAAAGAAAGGTGATCAAACAGAATGTGGAAATTATCAAACAGTATCATTAACACCACACTCAGGAAAAATCGTGCTGAAGATAATTAAAAAAACATTTGCAGCAGTATATTGACGGGGAACTTCCAGAAATGCAAGCTGGATTTGGAAGAGGATGTGGAATGAGGGATATCACTGCTGATACCAGATGGATCTTAGCTGAAAACAAAGAATATCAGAAAGATGTTTACCTGTGTTTAATGACTGTGCAAAGGCATTGGATTGTATGGATCATGACAAATTATGGATAACAGTGTGAAGAATGGGAATTCCAGAACACTTAATTGTACTCGTGAGGAAACTGTACATAGACCAGAAGGCTGTTGTTCAAGCAGAACAAGGGAATGCTGCATGGTTTAAAATCAGAAAGGGCATGTGTCAAGGTTTGTATCCTTTCACCATACTTATTCAGTCTGTATGCTAAGTAGATAAGCCAAGAAGCGGGACTGTATGAAGAACGTGGCATCAAGATTGGAGGAAGACTCATTAACAACTTGTGATATGCAGATGACACAACCTTGCTTGCTGAAAGTGAAGGGGACTTGAAGCACTTACTGATGAAGATCAGAGACTACAGTCTTCAGTATAGATTACACCTTAACATAAAGAAAAAAAAAAAAAAAAAAAAACTCCTTACAACTAACCCAATAATCAACATCATAATAAAAGGAGAAAAGATTGAAGTTGTCAAAGATTTTGTATTACTGGGATCCACAGTCCACACCAATGGAAGCAGCAGTCAAGAGATCAGGTGTCTTACTGCATAGGGCAAATCTGCTGTAAAAGGTCTCTTTAAAGTGCTGAAGAGCAAAGTTGTCACTTTGAGTGCTAATGTGTACCTAACTCACGCCATGGCATTTTCAATTGCCTTACATGTATGTGAAAGCTGGACAATGAATAAGGAAGACCGAGGAAGGATTGATGCTTTCAGAATTATGGTATTGGCAAAGAATACTGAAAATACCATGGATTGCCAGAAGAACAAACAAATCTGTCCTGGAAGAAGGGCAACTGGAATGGTACTTAGAAGCATGGATGGCCAGCCACTCCTCGGAAGGAAGACGGGGCAATCTACTTCCGTAGTGATACTGCCTCGGAAACGCAAGGAGGGGTTGCTATGAGTCGGGTCCGACTCGACGGCACATAACAACAACAGCAACTTTAGTCATATGGTAAAAGAGACCATTCTCTGGAGAAGGCTATCGTGCTTAATAAAGTAGAGGGTAAGAGAAAAAGAGGAAGACCCTTAAGGAAATGGATTGACACAGTGGCTGCAATGATGGGCTCAAGCATAGCAAGGATTGTGAGTATGGTGTGGGACCAGGCAGTATTACCTTCTATTGTATATAGGGTCACTATGAGTTAGAATTGACTTGATGACACCTAATGATAACCACAATGACAGTATTTTGGTTTATATTATTCTGACCATTATTTTTAACAAAATACTATATAAACTTTTATAACTTATTTTCACCTTAATTATGAATTATAGCTCAGTCCTTCTTAAATTTATGAATAGTTTTTAATATTTCCATTGTATTAGATTTAATAGATATACCATAATTTGTCTATCAAATTGTTAAGCTTGTTGATTGTTAACTATGTGATATTTAAGTTACATTCAGTTTATTTTTTAGTTGTGTAATTAATCCTGCAATAAACAGGAAATGTTTTTCCTTAAGAATAAATTCTGAAAAGTAGAATTGCTGTATCAAAAGGCAAAGCCACACATATGAAGATTTTTTATCCATATGCCAAATTGGTTTGCAAAAAAAGTGATACAGCAATTTATAACACCCCATTCCAGTGTATGATAATGCCAGGTACTCCCTTGCCAACCCAGAGCATTATTATTTGAGGGGAAAAAATCAGAACATTATTTTTCAATTTCTTTACTTTGAACATTTTTTCATGTGTTTATTGCCTCTTACGTTTTTCTTTTGCAGGTGATCCTTTTATATCAGTTGCCTTTGTTGGTTCTTTTGGATTTTTTCTCTCTTCACACTCTTTATGGTTGGAACAAATCTATTTATATATTTATCTTTAATTAGTTGAGCATAAGCTATCAAAGCAGTTCCCCTACACCAGTGGTTCTCAAACTTTAGTGTGCATGAGAATCACCTGGAGAGGTTGTTAAAACACAGATTGTTGGAAATGTTCCCAGAGTTTCCAATTCTGATGGATGTGGGGCCCAATAATGTTCATTTCTAACGAAGTCCTAGGTGATGCTCATGCTGTTCTGGATTCATTCCTTTATAAAAAATTTTAAGTTGAAGAATGAATGCTATCAAGTTTACTTTTATTTGTTTAATAAAAACATGGTCCAGGAATCTGTCTGTCCTGTGAGAAAGAGTATATAGTGATATGAGATCCTAACCAGTGAGCCTCATCAAATCAATTTCAGGTCATAAATGTAATTCTCTCACTCTTATTTTAGGATACTTTTCTCCTTCCTATTTCCTCAAAAAGGAGCCCTGGTGGAGCAGTGGTTTAAGCACTCATATGCTAACCAAAATGTCAGTGATTCGAACCCACCAGTTGCTCCGTGGGAGAAAGAGGAGACAGTCTACTTCTGTAAAGGTTTACAGCCTTGGAAACCCTATGGGGCAGTTCTACCGAGTCTTGTAGGATCTCTATGAGTCAGAACCGACTTCATGGCAACGGGTTTGGTTTTTTTGTTGTTTCCCCCCAAATAATTCTCCATATAGTTACATCAGTACTGAACCAATTTAAACATCTACAAATAAAACTATAGGTTAATTTTTATCAGCGGTTTTTAAAATTAAAGAACATAGTACAGCTTTACTCTTCCATAATATAGGTAATCTAGGAAAGTTCTAAGTCAATCAAGTTTTATTAGTTTTAATGGCACTAAAAAACTTACTAGTTCAGTATAACTTTGGTAAAATGAAGAAACAAATTGTATTGTAACTTACTACCCTAATATAATATTTGTAACTTGGTATCTTTTTAGATACTTTAAAATGCCAAGTGTTTCAAAAGCTAAAGATGAATATAGTTTTTACTTGGATGTGTTTATTTACTTAAGTTCAATAGAAACTCAGTTTGCTAAAAATTAACTACTAATACCTATAATGTCTTCCTTAAAATGAATATCATATTTAATTATCCTAAAAATAGGAAGGCATTGGAGTCTTGTTAGTGATCTTTTTCTAAAAATATTGAAAAGAATACAATTAGGAAATTTTACTTCTATAGCCATGTATATCCTTGTTTTTTGCTTTCCTTGTGCTGTTAGCATCCTTTAATCAATAGAGGGACAAGAAGCAGTAACCCAGTAAGTGAACTGTAAAGATTTAATTTTTGTCATTGAATCTAGAGAAAAAAAAGGAATGCATTGTGCAGTATAGATTATTTAAAATTTGCTGTTCCTTACATTTACATAAGGAAATACACTCCTTGGAGAGATCAATCATGGGAGAATAGAAGGGCTGTGTATGTAGTAGGAGGCAGCTCGGGGGGCAGGAGTGCATGAGAGGGAAGGACAGAGGGAAGAGGTAACTATGGTGAGGAAGTGGGAAGAGAGTAGTTGCATTGTGGGAATTTGCAGTTAATGTCAGTAGACAAGGTGTGTGTGAACTGTTGTATGGAAAATGAATTAGCTCTGTAAACTTTAACCCAAGCCACAATAAAAATAAAAAAATATGCTGTTCCTTCTAAATGGATTGACAAGCATGCTGTTTTTCTGTAATATTTCAAGTATGCTTTAACTTTTTTTAGGTATTGAACAGAGGGTTAAAAGTTATAATGTGGGTCGTGGACGTGGTTTGCAGAAGAAAATCAAACGCAAAGACCGTGGGGGAAGATCCAGTAAAGGAGCGGATGACTTTCAAGAGGTACTGAGGAAAAGAGGAGCTTTTCCATCTTTTAATCTATTTGGATGCAAAGAAAGCATTGTGATTTTAATATTTTTTTCCTAATAAATGAAAAGTTTCTAGCTCAGATTAAATAAGTATGTTGTTGTTATGTGCTGTCAAGTCGGACCCCACTCATAGCAACCCCTCCTTGGGTTTCCAAGGCTTAGTCATTATATTAATACACAGGTATAAATTTAAACCCACTGCCATTAGGTTAGGACCTCTGGTAGCATAGTGCCTAAGACATTTGACTGCTAACCAGAAGGCTGGCGGTTCAAACTCACCAGCCACTCTTTGGAAGGAAGGTTTGGCAATCTACTTCTGTAGTGATACTGCCTTGGAAACCCAAGGAGGGGTTGCTATGAGTCAAGTCCGACTCCATGGCACATAACAACAACAACAATAGCTATCAGGTTGATTCCAGCGTATAGTGGCCCCCACTGGGTTTCCAAGGTGGTAAATCTTTAAAGAAGTAGATAGCCCTGTCTTCCTTCTGCAGAGCAGCTGGTGGGTTGGAACCACCAGCCTTCTGGTCAGTGGCCAAATGCCTTAAGCATTGTGCCACCAGAGCTCCTTAGATGAAAATTTAGGTTATCTCAAAATAAAATATGTGTGAGAGCAAAAGTATGTGCTCTCTTTCTCCTTGGGTACATTTTCCTTTTCTGGAAGTCATCTTTCTCAGATGCAAATGACAGTAAAATCTCACAGCTCAATAACATGACCAAATACACTCCTTGGAGAGATCAATCATGGGAAAATAGAAGGGCTGTGTATGTAATAGGAGGCAGCTGGTGGGGCAGGAGTACATGAGAGGGAAGGACAGAAGGAAGAGGTAACTATGGTGAGGAAGTGGGAAGAGAGCAGTTGCATTGTGGGAATGGAAAGGAGGTGGTAGTAAATTAGTTTAGTTATTACATTTGAAAGAGAAGAAAAGAGAATATAAATGGTTAGCAAGATGAACTTAAGAGCCTTACATGTCATAAATATTCATGTCAAATTGAATTGAACCCTGAACATACACATTTCAACCATACAGCAACTCACTGGTTTTAAACCCAACTAAACCCACTGCCATTGAGTTGATTCTGACTCATAGTGACCCTATAGGGCAAAGTAGAACTGCTCCATAGGATTTCCAGGGCTGTAAATTTTTACAGTAGCAGACTGCCTTATCTTTCTCCCACAGAGCAGCTGTTGGGTTCAAACTGCGGCCCTTTTGGTTAGCAGCTGAATGCCTTAACCACTGCGCCAATAGAGCTCCTTGTCTGGATCCCAAAAACCAAAACGAAACTCACTGCTGTCGAGTTGGATCTGACTCTTACTGACCCTTCCTTGAGTTTCTGAGGCAGTATTATCACACAGACATAGATTGCCCAACCTTCCTTCCGAGGAGTGGCTGGTGGGTTTGAACCGCCAGCCTTTTGGTTAGTAGTCAAATGCCTTAGGTACTATGCCACTAGATCAGTTCCTATATTCTGCCACTGCTCTAGTAGTGTTTGATTTAATTATGCAAAACAAGCATGTGTTATTAGAAGTTGCAACCTTGAATGAGACCTAAGAGATAACTGTTGTTAGGAGCTGTTGAGTTAGCTCTGCTCATAGTGACCCTGTGTTCAATAGACCAAAACACTGCCCAGTCATGCGCCATCCTCACAATCCTTGCTATACCTCATCATTGGAGGGATAATTTGTTACTATAATATACTGTAATTTGAAAATTCTTTGTTTTCTGGTCTCTGAGTTTAAAGATTATAGGCACAGGTTTCTTAGTATATATATTCCTTCATATACTCTTTAAAACCCAAAACCAAAGCCACTTCTAATTGAGTCTATTCTAACTCACAGCAACCCTATAGCACAGAATAGAATGGCCCCATAGGCTTTCCAAGGTTATAAATCTTTATGGAAGCAGACTGCCTTTTCTTCCATGGAGCAATGGTGGGTTTAAACTTACCTTTTGGTTAGGAGCCCAATACTTTAACCAAAATGAATTTCAGGTCCCAATAAATTTATGAAACTCAGTCCATGCTAATCTGCTCTTGGGGATTCTCAGTTGATATTAATGTATTAAAGGCACTGAGAAGGTTAGGCATACACAAATCCATTTTGCTTTTTTTAACACATAATTTTCAAAATTTATTTGTTCATGAATTCTTTTTATTTGTTGTTGCCATTCCTATAAACATTTATGAGCTACTTTTCCATGGAACAGCTACTTTGGAAAAGCTGACTTAGAATTTCTAGGTAATTATGTCCTGTCTGTCCATCTTCTTAAGGAGTTCTGGTGGTATAGTGCCTCAGGCATTTGACTGCTAACCAGAAGGCTGGCAGTTCAAGCCCACCAGCCATTTCTTGGAAGGAAGACTGGGCAATCTACTTCTGTAGAGATACCACCACGGAAACCCAAGGAGAAGTTGCTATGAGTCAGAACCAACTCTACAGCAGTGAGTTTGGTTTTTTGGGTTTTTTTTTTTTAATCCATCTTCTTAAGGAGCTTGGGTAGCACAGTGCCTAAGGCATCTGACTGCTAACCAGAAGGTTAGTGGTTCAAACTTACCAGCCACGCTGTGGAAGCAAGGCTGGGCAATCTACTTCTGTAAAGATTTACCGCCTTGGAAACACAATGGGGCTTGCTATGATCCGGAATTGACTTGATGGCAGTGGGTTTGGTTTGGTTCTTTTTAATCCATGTTCTTAGACACTAGAATGTTTTGCTTTCTCTATACTAATATGAATGCTTTCTAAGTAAGCCTTCTCTTATACCCAGTACTTACCTGAAAAAAATTAGCTTCCAAGAAAGTGTGACTTTGGGGAAGTTACTGTCTGTCTCTGGGTTTCAATTTGCTTAATCTATAAAATGAAGGTGTAGCTAAATTAACTTACATGGTCTCTCTCTCTTTTTTAATTTTTTTTAATTCTTGTTGTGATCTGGGTGAAAGTTTACAGAGCAAACTCACTTTCCATATAGCTGCTCACATACACTTTGTCTCATGACATGACTACAATTCCCCACAATGCAACATCTCCCCTCCTACTTCTTCCCCATAGTTACCTCTTCTCTGTGTCCTTCCTTCCCTCTTATGCACTCCTGGCCCCTGAGCTGTCTTCCCTGTGCATAAACCCTTTCTGTTCTCCCATGATTGATCACAGGAGTATATCTACCTAATGTAAAGTTCAGCTCATATGCCTGTCTTTTATTTGGCTGGAAGCCACAGGACTAGGTTCAATTCCAGACCTGAAGGGCAGCTAGGGGCCATAGTGTCAGTGGTTCCATCAGGCTCCATCACACCAGCAGATCTAGTTTTTTTTTTTTTTTAGTGATTCTGAGTTTTGTTGCACATTGTTCTCCCACTCTATCCAGGATCTCCTACAGAAATCCCCCTCCGAGTGGTTGACAGTTGTAGCTGGGCACCATCTGGTTCTTCTGGTCTCATAGTCATATAGACTGAGGATCACATGGTGTACCAGTCACTTGGACTAATTGTTTCCATGTGTCTTTGGTTTTCTTCATTCTTCTTTGCTCTAGATGAGGAGAGATCCATTGTTGCATCTAGATGGCTGCTTGCAAGCTTTTAAGATCCCAGTTGCTACTTGCCAGAGTAGGATGAGGAACAGTGTTTTCATGTAGTATGTTATGCCAATTGAGCTTGATGTCCCCTGCAACTATGGTCCTGAGCCCACAGGTCCAACTACTCGCTGCCTCTGGGTCTCTGGCTGTGGCCAAGAAGTGACTACAACCTTGCCCCTTGTCAGCTCTGCTGTGTACCTGGGATTCTTACAGAACATACAAATACACTTGTAGAAGCATTGTCTGCCAACCTTATACATGGTCTTGGGCACACTCCCCTCTGGCTAAGAGTTCAGTCTGTGGACCCATCTATCTATTCATATACCAGTGTTTGCCTTCACTGACAACACAGTACTGTATGTGCAAAAGGGTTCAACTTTGTTGTCTGTACCTCCCATGCACCTCTTATGTCTTCCTCTTCCTCAGTGCCATGTGTTGATCATTGACGTTTGGTACACTGCCATTCTCTTCACCCAAATCAGTACTTGTCTCTACCTATTGTTCCCTCCTCTCCCCTCCCACTCCTGGTAACCAACAAAGAAAATTTCCTTCCATATATAAACTTTTCCTTGACTTTTTACAATGATGACTAATACAATATTTCTCCTTCTGTGATTGACTTATTTCACTCAGTATAATGTCCTCCAAGTTCATCCACATTATGCAGTGTTTTGCAGATTCTACATTATTCTTTAGTGTTGCATAGTAGTCTGTTGTGTGTATATGCCATAGTTTGGTTATCCATTTTTCTGTTGATGGGCTCCTAGGTTGTTTCCATCTTTTTGCTATTGCAGATAGTGCTGCAATGAACAGGGGTGTGCATATATCTGTTTTTGTCCTGGTTCTCTCACCTCTTTAGAATATATACCTAGTGATGGAATGGCGTGAGCTCTGGTGGCATAGTGCCTAAGGCACTTGACTGCTAACCAGAAGGTTGGCGGTTCAAACCCACCAGCCACTCCTCGGAAGGAAAGTTAGGCAATCTACTGCTGTAGAAATATCACCTCGCCCAAGGAGGGGTCACTATGAGTCAGAGACGACTCAATGGCACATCACAGCAAGAACACCAAAAGGAATGGCTGGATCAAATGGTATTCTAATTATAATTTTTAAGGAATCACCATACCGTTTTCCACAGTGGTTGTGTCATTTGACAGTCTCACCACCAGTGCCTGAGAGTCCCAATCTTTCTGCATCTTTGCTAGCATTTGTTATTTTCTGTCTTGTTGAACTTTGCTACTAGTGCTAGGGCAAGATGGTATCTCGTTGTTTTGATTTGCATCTCTCTAATGGCTTATGATCATGAGCATTTTTTTCATGTTTGTTGGCTGCCTGAATCTCCTCTTTGGTGAAGTGTCTATTCATGGCTTCTGCCCATTTTTAAATTGGATTATCTGTCTTTTTTGCTGTTGAGGTGTTGGAGTTTCCTATAAATTCTAAAGAAAAGTCCCTTGTCAGATAATGTCATTGCTGAATATTTTTTCCCAATCTGTAGGTTTTCTTTTTACACTTTTCAGAAGTCTTTGGAAGCACATAAAAATTGAATTTTTAGAAGGTCCCATTCATCTAGTTTCTCCTCTGCTGTTTGTGCATTTTGGGTTATGTTATGCTTGGTAGTCTATTTATGCCATATATTAGGGCTCCTAAATTTGCCCCTAGTTTTTCCTTGAGGAACTTAGTAGTTTTAGGTTTCACATTTAAGTCTTTGATCCATGTGGAGTTAGTTTTTGTGTATGGTGTGAGGTACAGATCTTGTTTCATTCTTCTGCAAATGGATATCCAGTTTTGCCAGTACCGTTTGTTAAACAGACAATCTCTTCCCCACTTAATGGATTTGGGCCCTTTGTTAAAGATCAGCTGACTGTAGGTCAATGGATCTATTTCTGGGTTCTCAATTCTATTCCATTGGTCTATGTGTCTGTTGTACCAATACAAGGCAGTTTTGACTACTGTGGCTGTATAGTAGGTTTTAAGATCTGGGAGTGTGAGACCTACTTTCTTCTTCTTCAATAATGCTTTGCTTGTCTGAAGTCTCTTTCCTTTCCACATAAAGTTAGTGAATGGTTTTTCCATATCCTTAAAGAATGTTGATGGGATCTCGATTAGGGTGGCATTGAATGTATAGATTGCTTTGGGTAGAATTGATATTTTCATAATGTTCAATCTTCTATCCATGAGCATGGGATGTTCTTCCATTTATGTAGATCTCTTATGGTTTCTTGAAGTAGTCTTTTATAGTTTTCTTTGTAGAGGTCTTTTGTGTCCCTGGTAAGATTTATTCCCAAGTATTTTATTTTTTTGGTAGCTATTGAAAATGGTATTGATTTGCTTATTTCTTTTTGAAGTAGTCTTTTATAGTTTTCTTTGTAGAGGTCTTTTGTGTCCCTGGTAAGATTTATTCCCAAGTATTTTTTTTTTTTTTGGTAGCTATTATAAATGGTATTAATTTCCTTATTTCTTTTTCAGCAATCTCTTTGCTCATATAGAGGATCCAACTGACTTTTGGATGTTCATCTTGTATCCTGCCATGATGCTAAATGTCTCAATTAGTTCCAGTAGATTTTTGACTGAGTCTCTTGGGTTTTCTAGGTGTAGGATTGTATCATCAGCAAATAGGGATAGTTTGACTTCTTCCTCACCAATTTTGATGCCTTTGATTTCCCTTTCTTGCCTTATTGCCAATACAGTGGTGAATAGAAGTGGTGATAGCGGGCATCCTTGTCTGGTTCCTGTTCACAAGGGGAATGGTTTCAGTGTCTCTCCACTGAGAATAATGTTGGCTGTTGGTTTTGCATAGATGCCCTTATTATGTTGAGGAATGTCCCTTGTATTCCTATTTTGCCAAGAGTTTTGATCATGAATGGGTGTTGGATTTTGGATCAAATGGCTTTTCTGAGTGGATTGATATGATCAGGTCGTTCTTTTCCTTTGTTTAAATAAAAGGTGGATGATGTTGATTGTTTTTCTGATGTTGAACCATCTTTACATGTGTGATATGAACCCCACTTGGTCATAATGAATTATTTTTTTGATATGTTGTTGGAGTCTATTGGCTAGGATTTTGCTGAAGATTTTTGCAACTATATTCTTGAGGGATATTGGTCTGTAGTTTTCCTTTTGAGTGATGTGTTTGGTTTTGGTACCAAGGTTATGCTTGCTTCATAAAATGAATTTGGGAGGATTCTGTCCTTTTCTATGTTTTGGAATATTTTGAGTTGGATTGGTGTCAGTTCTCTGAAAGTTTGGTAGAATTCTCTGGTGACACTGTCTGGGCCAAGACTTTTTTTTGTTGGTAGTTTTTTTTTTTTTTTGAGCTGTTCAATTTCTTCTTTTGTTATGAGTCTGTTCAGCTTTTCTACCTCAGTCTGTGTTAGTTTAGGTAAGTAGTATATTTCTAGAAATCTGTCCATTTCTTCCATATTTTCAAATTTGTTGGAATATTGTTCTTCATAGTATCCTGATATTATTCTTTTTATTTCAGTTGGTTCTGTTGTGATTTTGTCCATTTTATTTCTTATTCATGTTATTTGTATTCTCTCCCTCTTTTCCTTTGTTAAATTTGCCAGTGGTTTGTCAATTTTATTAATCTTAATCAAAAAACCAACTTTTAGTGTTGTTGATTTTTTTCTATTGTCTTTCTATTTTTGGTTTCATTGATTTCTGCTCAAATCTTTAGCATTTCCTTTCTTCTGGTGACTGTGGGCTTTTTTTGCTGTTCTTTTTCTAATTGTTGAGGATACTGGTTTAAAGTGTTGATTTTGGCTTTCTCTTCTTTTTTGATGTGTGCATTTATTGTTATAAATTGGCCTTTTGCTGTGTCTCAAAGATTTTGTTTTGATTTTTGTTTGATTCAAGGAATTTTTTAATTTTAATTTTTATTTCTTCTCTTACCCAGTCTTTTTTAAGGAGGATATTGTTCAGTTTTATGTGTTTGCTCTTTTTCTGTTGATTTTCCTATTGTTGTTTTCTATTTTGATAACATTGTAATCTGACAGGATGCTTTGCAGTATTTCATTGCTTTTAAATTTATTAAAGCTTGCATTATGACCTAACATATGACTATCATGGAGAATGTCCCATGTGCACTGGAAAAAGTGATTTATGTATTTTGGGACTCTTTCATTGGGTCCATAGATACTTATTATGGTTATATCTTCTTGTTCAATTGATCTTTTAATCATTATACAGTGTCCTTCCTTGTCTCTTATGGTGGTTTTTGTCTTAAGGTTAATTTTATCAGAAATTAACATTGCCACTCCTGCTCTTTTTTGTTTGCCATTTGCTTGATACATCTTTTTTCAACCTTTGATTTTTAGTCTATTTTTGTCTTTGTCTCTAAGATATGTCTCTTGTAGACAGCATATTGATAGGTTATGTTCTCTTATCCAGTCTGCAACTCTCCATGTCTTGAGTGGTCGATTTAATCCATTGACAATCAGTGTAATTATCAACAAGTATGAACTGGTTGCTATCGTTTTGTTATGTGTTTTTTCATAATGTTCCTGGTTTCTTTGTTCCATATAATTTTCTGTGCTGATCTCATTATGTTTATGAATGATGTTATCATTTCCTTTGTTGCTATTGTTTTAATATTTGCTAAATATTTGTGCTTATCCTCTTTTTTTATTGTGATATGAAATTTATCTTTTTTCTTTGCGGTTACCCTGTGATGTATAATTTTCTCCCCAAGTTTTTTAGAGCAGTCCATTCTGTCTTGCAGCACTCTTCCTCACCATTTAGAAGCTCTGTAATTACACTGTTTTTTCCTTCTTTTTGGTTTATAATTGTTCCCATTTGCCAATTGATGTCTCTGGTTCCCTGTTTACAATCTTGTAAGCTTATTTTACTTTGGATATTTCCATAGTATATTGGTTTCTGGGTTATGTCATCTTGTGTATTAATGGTCAGCTGTTGTTTACTATTATTGATTCTGTGTTCTAAGAACTTCTTTTAGTATCTCTTGTAATGTTGGTCTGATTTGAACAAATTCCCTTAATTTCTGCTTATCTGGAAATCTCCTAATTTCACCATCATATTTGAGGGATAATTTTGCCGATATATAATTTTTGGTTGGAAATTTTTCTTTTTTAGGGTTTTATATGTACCGTCTCATTGCCTTCTTGCTTGCATGGTTTCTGCTGAGAAATCAGAGCTTATTCTTATTGGTTTTCCTTTGTAGGTAACTTTTCATTTTTCTGATGCTGCTTTCAGGGTTCTTTCTTTGTCTTTGCTTTTGATAAGTTTGTTGATAATATGTCTTGGTGAGTTTCTTTTTGGGTCTATCCTGTTTGGGGTTCGTTGGACTTCCTGAATGGATATAGTCTCATCTTTCATCATATCAGGGAAGTTCTCTTCCAACAAATGTTGGACAATTTTCTCATTGGTTTTCTTTTTCTCTTCCTGTTCTGGAATTCCGATTACATGTAGGTTATTCCTTTTGATGGTATCCCACATGAACCTTAGGCTTTCTTCATTTTGTTTTGATCTTTTTTCTGATTGATCCCTTTCCAAAGAAGTGTTCAGGTATTTGTCTTCAATCTCATTAATTCTGTCTTCCATTTCATCCATTCTACTCCTTTGCCCTTTCAATGTGTTATCTATTTCTGAAAATTTAGTATTAATCTTCTGGATTTCTGTGTGTAGATTTTGTATCATTTATAATTTTTCATTTATTTTGTCATTTTGTTTTTGTATTTTCTTCGAAAATTGTTCTAGGGTTTTGTCTGTGTTTTCCTTAATTTAATCATTGTTTTCCTTTATCTGTCTCTCAATCCTTTGAAGATAACTAAGTATAATTCTTTTGAATTCTGTTTCAGGGAGTTCCAATGGTGCTTCTTCCTCAGGAATGTGTTCTGGGTCTATAACCTGCTCCCTTGTTTCTACCACTTTTCCTTTTTTGTGTGGACTTTGATGGTTTCTTGTCTCTGAGACATTGTGATGTTGTTGTGTTTAGATTGCTATTAACTGTTTGTGAAGGGCAGCTAAGAGTGAGTCAGGCTCTTCTTGATAGTCATTTATCATTGGCCAGTTGGTGGAGAAGGAAGTGGTAGCTCACAGTAATGGAGCTGCAGGAGTTGTGGGTGTGGTTGTGTTGTCTGGGCTTGGTTGCTGTCTCCCACTTAGACAAAAACAACGATTAAAAAACCGTGAAAAAGGTAGAAGCAAGCAGACAAAAAACACTGCATAAACACACAGGAACAATCCTCAAAACAAGGAAAAAGAAAAGAAAAACTCCTCACAATATCTGCAGAGGGGTAAATAAGAGAAAAAAGGTAGAGTAGGAGACTAATGAGGAAAAAAATGGGGAAAATGCAAAAAGAAAAACAAGGAATGAGATTAACCATGAGAACATGAGAAAGGGAAAAAAAAAAATAGGAACCAGGAATAGGGAAGAGAGAAAAAGCTGAAAACGAGAACCTGGGAAGGGAAGAATAAAGAATAATAATAAAAAGGACAGAAGAAAAAAAGAAGACGAAAAAGAAGAATAGTAATAATTTTTAAACAGACAAAAACAAGCAAATCAGGAAAAAAAAAAAATATGGGCAGGGCATGGCACCCAGATTCCATCGGAGCACACAGACTGGGATGAAATTCCTGCTAGCCCAGAAGGTAGGTGGGAGTGGGAGATGGCTGCACCTCCGTTCACCAAGAGAGTGTGAGTTATAAGAGTAACGAGGGGAATAGTACACCTTTCCAGTTGCTTGCGTCCGGAATGTCCTTGTGATTCCCTGCAAGTGGAGCCTATTCTTAGGTCCCTGGAATCTAATAATCTTACTCAAATTATTAGAAAACAATGTAGACACAAAGCAAATCTGAGAGAATGTTCTTGCTTTAAATATCCAAAATGGTCGAACTGTCTGTAAACATTCAAAATGGCTGTGCCCTTTGGACAGGCACAAGTCCACAGCTCACCCCCTCTCCCTCTTCACTGCTTTCCTCCCCCCTTTTTTTTTCCCAGCCACCAGTGCAGTCCTCCATGCAGCCCCTGGCTAGCAGGACTGATTTTTAGGTTCATTCTTACACCACTTACATATCCAAGGTGTCTGTGCCATCAGGATGGCTGACAGACCGCAGCTCTGGGTGTCTCCTTTTTTGGTGTTTTCATGCAGGTTCTTCTACTAGTTGGAGTTTAGTCCACTTCTGTATCCTTCCTTTCAAAGCTCAGGGCTCCAGGATTATCTTCTGTATCTGTGTTAATTGGTTTGCCTTTTCTTTGTTGAAGAGGGTCTGTGTCGCTTGTCTGCCTATTCTACCATCTTACCAGAGCCACTTAAATAATCTCTTAAAGCACTAACATTTTAGATGTCTACAAATCTGAGCTGCAATTAAGATTGTTTATCATGTGATTAGAAAATCAGATTAAACTTTTTCATTCATAGAATATTTTCTCTTTTGTTTATTATAATTAAAATACATTATGAACTGTGTCAGTTTACTGGCTGTCAGAAGAGATATTTCTTCTTATGATTCCAGAAACAACCAGGAGAGTGATAGAACAACTCCATATTCAGGAGTGGTCTGGAGGAGGCCCATCCAGAGTAGAATGAGTGTGTGGGCCACACTGCAGTGGCCAACATGTATCTGTTTCTACCCTAGGTCTCTCAGAGACTATGTTGTTGTTGGTATTGGTATTGAGTCAGTTGTGACTCATGGTGACCCAATGTGTTATACAGTAGAACTGTTCCATAGGATTTTCTTGGCTGTAATATTTACAGAAGCAGATCACTAGGCCTTTTCTTGCACTATTCCACTAGGTGGGTTTGAACTGCCAACCTTTGGGTTGGCAGTGAAGTGTAAACCATTTCAGGGACCTTTTAGGACTATAAAAGATCCCTCAAAAGCCAGGTAAGGCCTGGAATGCCCTCGTGTCCACACTAATTTTCTTGAAAACTCAAGTGTAGTTACAGAATAAGAGAATTTTAGCTGGATTTTAAAGATTTATACATTAGTTGGCCACAAAACTCTTAAATTTCTTCAGTCTTCTTAGTTGTTATTAAATTTTTTGTAAAACATATTCTTTTTCTGTAGATCCTTCATTTCTTCTTCCTTACATATTTTTACATGTGTTATGCTCATGTCACTTATACCAGTATCATACATCTTGTAGAGTAAACATTTAAAAATGATCAAGTAGAATAGTTTTGTTTTCTTTCCCTCCCTCCTTCATTTTCTCCTTTTTTCCCTCTTTCCCTCCCCTCTCCCCCTTTCTTGTGTACTCTGTTACATTAGAGGTAGTGGAATGTAGTATAAAGAGCACAGAGCTGGAAGGCACAATTCCTGAGTTGTATCCCAACTCTATTAACTAACCATGTGACCAAAGAAGTCACTAACTTCTTTTATCTTCTGTTTCCCTATTTGTCCAATAAAAGGAATGAATAGATTACTTCTATGGTCCTTCCAGTTCTTACATTTCATGAGATCTTAAGGAGAGGGCACATTTGTGGTTTCTTTATAAGCTCAAATTTAAAAGTCAGATCTTCTAGGTACTTCCTTTTGTCCTAAACATTTATTTGATAAGTTCCCTTCCGTTTTCCAGATTACCTTAGTTATAACTCGGAAGGAAGGTTGGGCAATCTACTTCCATAGTGATACCACCTCTGAAACCCAAGGAAGGGTCACTATGAGTCAGCTCCAACTCGATGGCAGTGGGTTTGGTTTGATTTTAGTTATAACCATATGTCCTATAGTTATGGATACTGAGATACTTTCTGCTTGTTTAAACTGAACTAAACTAAAAAAAAAAAAAAATCTTACTCAAGTTATTAGAAAACAATGTAGACACAAAGCAAATTATGGGTACATCTTGGTGACTTTCTGTTTTTTGTGTGTGATTGTCTAACTTTAATTTCAGAGTTGTATCCCTCAAGTTTGCTCCTTAATTTTGCACAGTGCTTATTTTAGTACAGCCGTGATTTCTGTGACAGTACAGCAATACAGGGGGCGAACGTGAGCTGATAATTTATATCTACCAGTTCTAAAGGAATCTGGAAATATAAGATGTTTATTAATCAAATCTAAAAAAAATAAATTCACTGCCGTCAAGTCGCTTCCGACTCATAGTGACCATTCCTTGAGTTTCTGAGGCGGTACCTCTACAGAAGAGGATTGCTCAGTCTTCTTTTGATGAGTGCCTGGTAGGTTTGAACCGCCAGCCTTCTGGTTAGCAGTCAAATGCCTTAGGCACTGTGCTACCAGAGCTCCTAATTAAATCTACATAACTTTAAAACATTTAAAATGATTCAGAGAATAGTATAAGCAATTCACTGTTGGAGCAAATTGGGGGTATTTTTATTTTTACAGAAAATCTGTAGAATTGTGTTTGCTCACTATTCTTGTACCTTTTTTCAGAATACTCATAGTTTAAATATATATTTCAGCTGTGAGCACTGAAGATCAAATTTAAATCTAGGCACCTGTTGCCTCAAATATTTACTGTAAAGCAATTTTCTGTTTTCAGTAGATGATGCTTTGTGGAAGATAACATAAATAATAACCTAAAGAGAAAGTGAATTCTCTAATCCCACCATCTAGAACATATGCTATTAAAATTTGGTGGTATATTCTTCTAGTCTTTTTTTCTTTGTATTTATTTGTTGTCATAAAATTGGGATCATTTTTCACGTAGTAACAAATTGTTAACATTTTCTTATGTCCCAAGATAGTTGTTGCATCACATGAATTTTCAATGACTGTATGATGTTCTACCAACTAATGTATTTGACCAATCTTTTCTTTTCTGATGTGTACAATGTTTTTAGATTTTTTTGTTTGTTTTATTACATAAGTAATTTTACAGTAATTATTTTTATTAATAAATCTTGATATGCCTCCCTACTTTAGAGTAGTCCTGAAAAGTACAAATTCTTTCAAAAGATAGACATTTAAAAAGTTTTTTATAATATATCTACCAAAAATAGATGAGAGTGCAGATTTTATTATACTTTTGCTAAAACTGAGTACTACTGTTACTTTTCAAGCTTTTCAT
Organism: Orycteropus afer afer; assembly: GCF_000298275.1. Classification (NCBI taxonomy): domain Eukaryota; kingdom Metazoa; phylum Chordata; class Mammalia; order Tubulidentata; family Orycteropodidae; genus Orycteropus; species Orycteropus afer. Next base: position 2,056,153 of record NW_006921604.1, on the reverse strand, counting down.
ATTTTGTTTTAAAGATTGTAATTGTGCCAAAAAGTAGAAAGAAGAAGGGTTCTTTGCGGTCACTAGTAGCAATAAGCAGATTACTAGTATATCTCTTTCCAAACAAATAATAGGATCAGAATGTCTAATCTTGATCAATTTTAGAAGTCAATTTGTGTTGCTTTCCCAGATGCATGTGACTATGTATTTTAATACTTACTAATATTTCATATATAGTATTCAAATGAATTTTTTTTTTCTTACAGAATAGTAAACCAGGGAAAAAATGGAAGGTTATGACTCAGGAATTTATTAATCAGCACACAGTGGAACACAAAGGAAAACAAATTTGTAAATACTTTCTGGAAGGGAGATGTATTAAGGTAAATTTATTGGGGTTATCATTAAAATTTTAAGTCTTGAGGGGGTTAATTTTTTTATGTGTCATTGTTTTAAGGACACTGGTTCTTCAAAATGTATCTTGTGTGGAAGTACTTACTGTACACTGTGCTCATTTATTATATTCTAGGACAATAATGAAATTTGTTGAAATCCAATTTCATTTGACAATTATGTAATACTGATTGTATGGCAAGTATTGTTCTAAGTGGATTATGAATATGAAATGATTTAATCCTTATAGCAGCCCTACAAAGTACTTACTGTTATTACTCCCATTTTCATAACACTGAGGTTAAATAATGTTCCCGCAGAAAGTCAGCTAGAAATGATGAGTGCTTGTAGAACACCGGCAGTATCCTCTGGGGCCATGCCTTCACCACCTCATTGTGCTGCCTCTCTGCACATAGACTCTTGACCACATCCTCTCCTTTAGGCAAGAATTCTAAGAGGTTGTTTGAATTGTTAACTTAATATTGAAAAACTCAAGGTATGATAGTGTTCTACTGTGAAACACCGTGGAGAAGATTCAGTTCAACTGTTTTTCTTTTTTCTTTGTTTCCTTGTTTCTTTCTCTCCTTTTTTTCCTTCCTTTTTTTGTGAGCAGGGAGATCAGTGCAAATTTGATCATGATGCAGAGTTGGAGAAGAGAAAAGAGATCTGCAAATTTTACTTACAAGGATATTGTACCAAAGGAGAGAACTGCATTTATATGCACAATATCCTTTACTGAAACGTATGTTAGTCAGAATATTGAGATTTTTAAACATCATTGAGACCAGACACCATGTTGAACTCTGTTTCCAAAAGCTTTTAACTCTGTTTTACTTGTGTTTTTTTCCACAGTCACGCTAAAGAAAATAGTGATACTTTTCCTTCACTCACAGCATTCATACCTTCTACTTAACTTCTAGAAGCTCTGGTATCATAGTGCCTAAGGCACTTGACTGCTAACCAGAAGGCTGGCGGTTCAA
>NW_006921604.1:2043493-2051086 GCF_000298275.1 Orycteropus afer afer | reverse complement strand
TTGAATGACCATCAAAAAACTAAAAGCCCATGGACAAAAAACACACCAAGTAATCACACAGGAATAGTAACCAAAAAAAGAAAAAAGGAAAAAAAAAAAGAAGAAGAAAAAACAAGAAAACCTTCAATATCTGGGGCTAAGGCACTAAGAAAAAAAAAGTAGAGGAGAATAATAAATGAAAAAAAAAAGGGAAAAATGCAAAAAGAAAATCAAGGAACAGGGTTAACCACAAGAAAAAAGGGCGAAAGAAAAAATAAAACAAAACAAAAAAAACCTTACATTTAAAAAATAATAATAAAAATTTCAACCACGCACAGGGAAAAGAAAAAAATGCTGAACACTAGGACCTGGGAGGGGAAGATTAAGAAAAATAACAAAAAGGACAAAAGTATTAATAATATTTGTTGTTTAAAAACAGACAAATGCAAGCAAACTAATCACCAGAAAAAAGAAAGCTAAAAAGAAAAAAATAAAAACAAAGAGAAAAAAAAAAAGTAAATCAGTGGAGGACAGGGCAGGGCACCCAGGCTCCATCTGACCACACAGACTGTGATGAAATTCCTGTGGGCAGAGAAGGTAGGTGGGAGTGGAGGACAGCCGCACCTCCATTCACCAAGAGTAACAAGAGGAATGTCGTACCTTGTCAGTCTAGCAGGTCCCAAGTGTCCTTGGGGGTTGCTGGAAAGGACGTGTTCTTAAGCCCCAGGAATCTGAGATAGCGATGTCTCTTTAAATACCCAGAATAGTCAAGCTGCTTTTTAAACCTTCAAAATGGTGGCGTCCTCCGGACCGGCAAAAGTCCACAGCTCAGCCCACCTTTCTCTTCACCTTCTCCGTTTGTTCCCCAGCCACCATGCACAGTCCTCTGTGCAGTCCCTGGCTAGCAGGGTGATTTTTAGGTCAGTTCTTAGGTCCTACCAGCACTCGGGAATCTCCAAGCTGTCTGTGCCGTCAGGATCACTCAGGATGGCTACCAGACCGCAGCTCCGTCTGTCTCCTTTTTTGGTATTTTCATGCAAATTCTTTGGCTAGTTGGGGTTAGTCCACTTCTATATCCTTTCCTTCAAGGCTCAGAGGTCCAGAATTATCGTTTGTGTCTGTGTTAATTGGTTTCCCTTTTCTTTGTTGAAGAGGGTCTGTGCAGTCTTTCTGCCTAGTCTGCCATCTTGCCAGATCTCTCCTACTTTTGTAGGTTTTAATGTATTCTTTATTTTACCAAAAGTTTTTTTTTTTAAGTGAGTAAAGAGGTTTTAAGTTTATCAGTTGCCTTTTGCATCTGCCAAGATGATTATATGATTTTCTGCCTTTTGTCTTATCAATATAATAATTATAATGAATTTCCTAAAACCACCACCTGAGAATGGTGTATTTTTCATTATACTTGATTTCATATTTTCTTTAGAAGTTTGTCTCAAAAAGTCTTAATATTAATCTACAGTTTTCACTTTTGGGATATTTAAGTTTAACATGGTTTATCACATCCCTTAATTTTCTTCATAGATATGAGCTCTAGCAAAACTTTATTTGTTCTATATGATATTTCATTATGCAAAGCAGCAGAGCTTGTGTAATTAAAATACTGTAGTAGTTGCTATAACCATTATAAACATTTTTTCTTTTCAAAAGTAGTTTTCTATTTAATAGAGTGATATATAGATTTTTTTAGGAGCTCTGGTAGCATAGTGCCTAAGGCACTTGACTGCTAACCAGAAGGCTGGCAGTTCAAACCCACCAGCCACTCCTCAGAAGTAAGGTTGGGGCAATCCTACTTCTGTAGTGATACTGCCTCGGAAATCCAAGGAGGGGTCGCTATGAGTCAGGGCTGACTCAACGGCACGTAACAACAACATAGGTTTTTTACACTAATTGAATACTTTGCTACATAATTAAAATGTATATTAGTAATAAAATTTAAAATTTTATCTAATGTGATTCTAGAAAATTTAGTACTAATAATCTTACTGATTGAGCACAGTTATTTTTGGTCTGTTCCTTAATATTTTTATTTACATGAATTTCCATGCAAGTTCTATCATACTGGAGCAAAATGTTACCAAGGAGACAACTGTAAATTTTCTCATGATGATCTGACTAAAGAAACAAAGAAACTTTTGGACAAAGTGAGTAATATTCTTATACCTTGGTTATTAGTTAGCTTTCTCCACAGATTCATTTGACTTGAATAGCTTACTTTCAGACATTTGTGAATAATATAACATATTTTCTAAAACCCTACTGAGAAATCAAAGATTTATTTTCTGTTCTGTGCTATTAATATCATGTATTGGAAAAGTAGAACTGTTGGATTAGGGCATTAGATATCTTCTATTCTTATCTTTGTCCTGCCATTTAATAAGCTAATTTACTTTGAGCAGTTTCCTTTACCACTTTGAATCTCATTCTCTTTGTCAAATATGAAGAATTAGCTATTTACATTTCAGCTTCTATATTATATTTTTCTATTAACAAAACCAATTTATTGAAGTCTTTACAGTTTCAAATGTGAAGAAAGAGGTTGTTTTAAAATAGTAATCTTTGCCAATTATTTTTAGGTGTTGAATACTGATGAAGAACCCATAAATGAAGATGAAAGAGAATTAGAAGAACTTAGAAAACGTGGCATAACTCCTCTTCCCAAACCACCTCCAGGAGTTGGGCTTCTGCCAACTCCAGCAGAACATTTTTCCTTTTCTGACCCTGAAGATGATTTTCCAATAGATCTCTCTGATGATTTCAAGAAAATTCCATCTCTTTTTGAAATAGTTGTAAAACCTACTGTGGATTTAGCACATAAGATTGGGAAGAAGTAAGCTAAATTTTTCAAAAATTGCAGCAATTTTTTTTCCTAAAGATTCTTACTTGAAAAATAACTTGTATTCTAGAATCACGTATAATCAAACTCAGGTAGAGATGGCAGATATCTGGCATGCACACAGATTGCTGCTTCTCCCCTTAACTTTGTCCCCGCCTTCTCCTGCCTGCCATCAATGCTTTTCTCTCTCTACAGTAATCCTTAAAGGCATTGCCATGTCCATGGAATTGTCACTCGTGCTACCTGGTTATGAGACTGCATTGTAGTTGATTAATTTCTTCTAAGGATGGGTTGATATGTTTCTAGCATATCTCAGTTTTTTTACAGAAATGTTTCCTTATGCTGTTGGAGGAAAACTTGTGGGTAAGCTTTCCAGGATCCAAATTAGCATTTTCTAACAATGCCATGCTGCCCTGCAGCCCAGTCCCCCAGGGTCTGTGCAAAAACCAAAAACCAAACCTCACTGTCATCGAGTCACTTTCAACTCATAGTGACCTCTATTATGTTCCCAAGGCTGTAAATCTTTATGGAAGCAGACAACCTCATCTTACCTAAAATCCTATCATTAATTTTTTTTTAAACTCTAAATGCTCAGGGAAGTAGTAGCTCTCAGTAAATGAGAAACAAGAAATCTGTAGCAAATATCACAATTTGTGAACCTTTAAAAGTATTTCTGTTAAAATTAGGAAGAAGACAAGTATGTCCACTATTAATATTACATATTAGATCCTAGTCAATGCAGTGAGAGAGATAAAAGGTGAAAGATTAGAAATGGAGAGGCAGAGTCATTTCATCAGTTACTCTCTGTAAACCCAAAAAAGAATCAACTGACAAAACTATAGAAATAATAATTGAATTAGCAAAATGTCTACAAAGAAGAACAGCATCATTTAGAAACTAAAAGCCTTTTTGTATGCTAGTAATAATCAATTTGAAATTTTAACAGAAAAATTGTATGCTTATATAAACCAGTCGATTCCTACTCATGGCATGCTCATGTATGTCAGAGTAGAAATATACTCTGTAGGGTTTTCAATGGGTGATTTTTTGAAAATAGATTTCTAGGCCTTTTTTCCGAGGTGCCTCCAAGTAGACTCGAACCTCCAACCTTTCATTTAGCAGCCGAGTGTGTAGGTAGGTTTACGTGGTATCAGTCTAATTTTGTTGTTAACAAGTCTGCATATGTCTAGAAAAGGGACTGCAAGTATATCAATAATAATTAAAAAAAGTATCTCTGGATGGTATCTAGAGGTGAGTCTTATTTATCATTTATTGTTAGATATCATTATACTTGTCTGTATTTGTCACAAGAGCTATAATAAGTAAGTTTTAGAATAGCTAATAGTAAGCAACTATTCATAACATTTCCAGTGGACAGTTTTTTCAGAAGTGGATGACACCATCCTTCTTCCCAGTCTGGTCAGCACTTACTAATGAAGATCAAAGACTATAGTCTTCAGTCTGGATTACATTTTAACATAAAGAAAACAAAAATCCTCACAGCTGGACCAAAAAGCAGCATTACGATAAGTGGAGAAAAGATTGACATTGTCAGGGGTTTCATTTTGCTTGGATCCATAATCAACACCCATGAATGTAGCAGTCAGGAAATTAGATGTCGTACTGCAGTGGGCAAATCTATTACAAGGGACCTCTTTAAAAGTTAAAGAGCAAAGATACCACTTTGAAGACTAAGGTGCACCAGACCCAAGCCATGGTGTGTTTGATAGCCTTATATGCATGTGAAAGCTGACGATGGACAAGGAAGTCAGAAGCATTGTTGCCTTTGAATTGTGGTGTTAGCAAAGAATACTGACGACTTCATGTATTTCCAGAAGAATGAACACATCTGGTCTTAGAAGTGAGAATAACTGGACTACCTCTCATCGACTTTGGTCTTGCTGTCAGAAGGGACCAGTCCCTGGAGAAGGATATAATTCTTGATAAAGTAAAGGGTCAGCCAAAAGGAGGAGGACCCTCAATGAGATGGATTGACACAGTGGCTGCAACAGTGGACTCAAGCGTAGCAGGGATTGTGAGGATGGTGCAGGGCTGGGAATGTTTCTTCTGCTGCTCATAGGGTTGCTCTGTGTCAGAGCTGACTCCACAGCACCTAACACTAACAACAACAGTGGTAAACAGCAATTAAGAAAAGTGTATGGTAAAATGAAGGCAAGGCACATATGCAGTATTTCTATTTATAGATGAGTAAATTGCTTCTTAAAAACATAGTATTCTTTTCTGATATAGAAAAAGCTATGAACTTAACCACTGTCTATTTATAAATGTAACATTCTTTCTAAATCCTTTTTCTTTGAACTAAGGAATATTATTCTTTCTATCTACAGGCCACCAGCATTTTATAACAGTGCCTCACCACCAGGACCACAATTTCAGGAAAGCAGCCCACACCCTCAACATATCTATAGTTCTGGATCAAGTCCAGGTCCTGTACCTGATAGGTCTCAGGGACACGATAGTCCTGTGATGCACCCAGGCTCCCCTGGACATCATCCATGTGCAGGACCTCCTGGTCTAGCAGTCCCACAGAGCCCACCTTTGCCACCTGGTCCACCTGGAGTTGTAGGCTCTCACAGTCAAGCTGGAGTACTTGTTCAACCAGGTCCACCTTTGACACAATCTGGTATGAGTGGTGCTTACCACACCCCAGGCTTTCAAGGACACATGGTGAATGTAATTCGAGAGAAGCACTCTTCTCCAGCCTCATCACACCAGCAAAGTCCTGGTGAAACGCAACTCAACACCAATTATGAGTCCCTTCAAAACCCAGCAGAATTTTATGATAGTTACTATTCACATCATGCTGTCCACAATTTTCAGCTCCCCAGTAACCCTGGTGGTAAGTTTACACTTTAAAATAACTCATTTCTAAATTAAAATATTGAAGCTTTACCTTCATTAAAGGAAAGTATGGTCAGAATGTGTGTTTTAAATAAAACTAGGTAAAATGTGATGAAGTTAGAACCTTCAAATATGTTTTGAATTTAACCAAACTTTTGAAATAATAGAACATTAGCTAACTTCTTTAAATATTTCAAATTTTATTATAATTTGGTAATAAAACATTAGAGCTGCAATTTCTTAGACCTCAACAATAATAGTACTGTCAAGTACAATTGTTAATGGAATTTAGTATTCTCAAGTGATAAATCAAGAAGCTTTGGTGGTGTATTGGTTAAGTGCTCAGCTGCTAACTGAAAGGTCAGCAGTTCAAACCCACTAGCCCTCCTGCAGGAGAAAGATGTGGCAGTCTGCTTCTGTAAAGATTTACAGCCTTGGAAATGCTATGGGACAGTTCTACTCTGTCCTATAGGATCACCATGAGTCAGACTTGATGGCAGTGGGTTTGAGTTTTTTCAGTTTGAGTACTAAGTCAGTATCTGTCTCTTTGTGTTTTGAATATAGATGAGATATGGCATGGTGAATTTGCCCAGCATCAGCCTCCCATTGTTCAAGACTCACATAACCATGAGAGTGTGCCTGACAGCAGCAGTGTGACAGTCCATAGTCCTTTGACTGCACCTGGTCTCCTCCCTGCGGTGCAGAGGGCACTTTTTGTGAGACTTACTCAGAAATACCATGAAGATGAAGAAGCAAGCAGCACTGAACCTCACAGGGTGCCGGGCAAGGAAGAAGGTGTGTCAGGTTATAATAGCATCTTACCTATTTGGATCACTTAGGTCCTGAAATGGCCTTGAATAGGTTAAACTCAGATAAATGAGTTCCTTTGAACTCTATTCTCTTACCAATTTACCTTACAGCCCCTAACTACTTGGGATTAATTGTGGTTTCCAGCTCCATTAAGGCATTAATAATTAATTGCAAAAGGCTTGACTTGAAGCAGTGAATAGCTAGAGTGCTTGGGTTGGGCCAGCAGACATGCTCCTGAATTCCTTCATTTTTCTAAAGTGAAAAGACATAGAAAAAGAGTAGAACACCTTCCAATTCAAAGATTTTGACTTGTAGCCCAAGGTAAAAATGATTCAGTTATTAGAGAAAATTTTATGGTCATAGGCTATGTACCTTAAGTTCTGTATTAGTTAGGTATATATGAAAATATAAAAAGATTATGTAGAGAGAGTAAGTTTACCTTAATATTTTTGATATTGATATGTTAATTCATAATTGATAGTTAATTGGTTAGTTAATTTATTTACACATGAGAAAAGTTTTAAGTATACAGTTCCTCTTCTGAATTACAAAATTGATGTGTTCGGCCACTCTTAAACATGAAATTTAGGAACAACTGGGTGAAACTAGGTAACACTAGATAGCTACAAACTATCATATAAATATTATTTATTACGTGCTAAAAGAAGGTAGCATTAACTCTTCATTTATCTAATCACAAGAGAATGCATTCTTCCTAATAAGTGAATTTCCCATACAGTTTAACCATACTCCATTAAATGCTAAAACTTAATTTTAAAAGTTTTATGGTAATCTTTGTATAAACTCTTAACAGATTTTATGTTTTCATAAACAAAACTAAAACTTTTCTTGATGATACAAAATTTTATACTGTAACATACAATTGATGTTCTGTAAGGGTTGTTTGCTCTGTATACAGAAATAATCTTGAACAGCTATTTTTTATATATGTTTGTGTTTATTTTAATGCTTTTATGAGTTTTATTTCATCTTTGATGAAAAGCTGTTAACTATCATTTCTTTTTTTTTTTTTTTATTAGGATTTGGGTGAAGATTTACAGAGTAAATTCACTTTTCATACAGCAGTTCACATATACTTTGTCTCATGT
>NW_006921604.1:2018038-2035853 GCF_000298275.1 Orycteropus afer afer | reverse complement strand
TAGTCAGCCATCTTGCCCCGCCTCCTCTAACTATCATTTCTTATCTGGTACCCCTTTTCCATTTAACTCTCTCTAATGTTCTACTTTCTTTCTGTTAATCTATTCATTCTGATTCCAAAAAAGATTTAAGACTGTTTACAAAATAGATTTGTATGAGAATGAAAAGAAAAGTAGAAGCAACTAGTACTCTGAGGAGTGAAATTACTATGAAGAGTGAAATTACTATGCAGAAATATTTAGAATAATTGCAACAGGTAAAAGTGAATCACAAGTCCAGCTCTAAGTTTCCTGGAGGTCAAGAAAAGAGATAAAGAGATCTAATGTCTAGTGACGTAGTGCCTAAGGCACTTGACTGCTAACCAGAAGGCTGGCATTTTAAACCCACCTGCCACTCCTCGGAAGGAAGGTTGGGCAATCTACTTCCGTAGCGATACTGCCTCGGAAACCCAAGGAGGGGTCGCTGTGAGTCGGGTCTGACTCTACAGCAGTGAGTTTTGTTTTTGGTTTTTTAATGTCTAGAAGTAGTTTTTGTAGACAGTAAGATCTGAGTAAAACTTTCTGCCATTGGGATATGGTATATGCTATTTTAAACCACATCCCTACCCTAAATACCAGTGATTATTTTGTAAGCTCTGCTCTGTTCAAACTAAACGCGTAACACTGAGGTTCCAGGTAGTAGAAACATATTTGTGAGCAATGAAATTAGGTAAAAACTAGAATACCTAGGACATTCTTTTTATACAAGATAATTCTAGGATATTCGCTCTCTCTACTTCCCCCACCACAAGGTTCTGTGTTCTGACAAGAATGTGAAGAGTAGATTCTCTGTGGTCATTTTGGAGCAAATCTCTGTGTGTTTTAATGGACAGGAAGCACATCACCTTTCTGAAGCATCCATTTACAATCTCTTCTATTCTCCAAGAGAAACCCCCTGGTAGCTAAACTTTTTTAAATTGTCTAATACACCAGGATTAAATAGGCTTTAGGAGTAAGGCCCAAAATACTCACATAAAGTTATGGTATTATAAGTTTAAGACATTAGTTTTATGTGTTAATCTTAAGTTTTAAATGTTTAAATAGCTAATATATTCACATGGGTCAAGCATCTAAAAGTATAATAAAGTATAAATGAAAAAATCTCTATCCCTGTCCCTTGTTTATTCAGTTTCAGTTCCCATTATAGGGAGCTCTAGTGGTATAGTGGTTAAGTCATTTCACTGATAAACAAAAGGTCAGTAGTTCAAACCCACCAGCTGTTCCGCAGAAGAAAAATGAGGCAGTCTGCTTCTGTAAAGATTTATAGTCTTAGAAACCCAACAGGGGTTGCTGTGTATCAGAATTGACTTGATGGCAGTGAGTTTGGTTTGGTTTATCATTTAGTGTTTTGTTTTCTTTCCAAATATATATATATATATATATATATATATATATATATTGTTGTTATTTGCCATTGAGTCGGCTTATATATATAAATGCAGAGCTATGCAGTTTAGGAATTGCTTGAATTAAAGATATGTAAAACATTTTAGGATTCTGTTCGAAGAGTCTTCCCCTTCCTCCCCAGCTTTTCCATGCATGCCCCCTACACTTCTGAGTTCCATTTGGCTAGTTGGAATGAAAGGTCCTGACTTTGCTGTGCCTGGAAGGATATCATACATACTTCTGTATCACACCTCTTCCTTTACAGAGTGTAATACAGAATTGATCATTGTTATGCCACATCTTAATCTTGTGCCAGTGTTGAAACTCTGGCACTTCCATCATACATTCACTTGAAGTGGTATGTTGAGTTGATTCTGCTTCAGCAACCCTATAGTGACCCTACAGAATGAAGTAGAACCACTCCATAGGGTTTCTTAGGCTGTAATCTTTATGGAAGCAGACTGCCAGGTCTTTTAAGACACTTGCTGTTGTTGTTTGTTGCCACTGAGTCATCTCTGATGCATAGCGACTCTACGTACAACAGAACGAGACACTGTGAGGTCCTGTGCCAGCCTCACAATCTTTGCTATACCTGAGCCCATCGTTGCAGCCACTGTGTCAATCCATCTCGTTGAGGGCCTTCCCCTTTTTTTGTTGACCCTCCATTTTATCCAGCATGATATCCTTCTCTAGAGAAGGTCCCTCCTGACATGACCAGAGTTAAGCCACTGGTGGGTTCAAATCATTGACCTCTCTGTTAGCTGAACACTAAACCATTGTGCCACCAGGGCTCTTTCACTTAAAGTTAGACATACTCATTTCAGAAATAGTATGTATTTTTTTTGTCTTAAGTAAGACCAAATGTGAATGCTTTTGTTCTTTATAATAACTTTTTATCTACATTTAGATGATACTGTTAACTGGTATTCCAGCAGTGAAGAGGAGGAAGGAAGCAGTGTCAAGTCAATATTGAAAACATTACAGAAACAAACAGAAATTTTAAGGAATCAACAACAACCTCCCACAGAACTCAGCATACCTACTGATCCAAGGCTTGCTAAAGAAAAAAGTAAAATACACCAAGTGGTTGACCCTAGACTTAGGACTATCCCAAGGCAAGGCATTAGAAAACCTTCTGAGTCTGACCCACTGGATCTTAGACTTGCATGGGATCCCAGGAAATTAAGAGGGAATGGAAGTGGTCATGTAGGCTCTTCTGTTTGTGGAGCCAAATGTGATTTACGTCATACAAATGCTGGCACTAATGTCAAACACAAAAGAGGAGATGATGATGAACATACAGAAAGAGAGCTGAGAGAAAAAGCTTTCTTAATACCTTTGGATCCTTCACCTGGTATAATGCTCCAGGATCCAAGGTCACAATTGAGACAATTCAGTCACATTAAAATGGATATTATCCTAACCAAACCAAACTTTGCAAAACACATCGTGTGGGCTCCTGAAGACTTACTTCCAGTACCTTTACCTAAACCTGATCCAGTATCTTCAATCAATTTACCGCTTCCCCCTCTTATAGCTGACCAGCGGCTCAATAGGTTATGGGACGCAAAGAATGATTTTCAGCAACACACAATGCCCATTGAATCAAAATTAGCAGCCAAAGCCAAAAATAACACAACAAACAGAAAAGGCTACCTAGATCAATTTGGAGACTTACATAGTTCAGGAAGTAAATTAGGAGATCCCAGACTGCAAAAAAATTTTGATCCTAGACTTCACAGACTGCCCAATACAGAGTCACATCAAGGGGTTACAAAGGATTCACATACGTCTAAGGGTACCCCTTATTTAGCAAGATCAAGCCCTGCTTCATCACAGCCCTCAGGGGCAGTAACCAGCAGTTCTGGGCCTGGGGCTCTGCCTCCATATGCCCCTAAACTGTCGTCTTCAGCTGGCCTTCCACTAGGAACTCCAAGTTCAGTTCTTAGTGGTATTAGTTTGTATGATCCTAGGGAGCATGGTTCATTATCTACATCAGAGCTAGCAACAGTTTCTTTAGGAGAAAATGCAGAAAACCAGAAAAAAAGTGGTGGTTTGAAAAGTAGTGGCAAAAATGAGCCTACTCCTGCGGAAATAATCCTGCCACAAAAAACTGCTCCAGATGTGGAAGGCATGGTCAAGGGGCCAGCTGACCCCGAGGCAGATATTCTCAGGAGTTCTGGGAAGGTCCAGGCCCCAGCAGTGCATAGTCTTCCTATCCCAGCGCTAATAACGGGCTTAATTAGACCCCAGTACAGTGATCCAAGGCAAACAAGGCAGCCGGGACAGGTGAGCCCAACCCCAGATAATGACCCCAATAAAGAAGTGGATGACAAATCTCTGAAAGAGGTTTTCAAAACCTTTGATCCAACTGCTTCACCATTTTGTTAGCTATTGTGTTATTAAGCAATTCTTTTCACTCTTGTGACTGTTGCGGTCCTCTGCTGTTTTGTAACTGGTTTACCTCTATAGGTTATTTATTTTTAAATTATAAACACTTTTCAGCTGCTAGTATTAGACCACATGAAGTTATACCCTCTAAAGCCTGTGGTATTTTATATAATATTTTTATAACTTTAAGAGATTGTAGTAATTGATATAGAAACCTGTATATCATGTGTAGCATCAGTACAAGTATGTTTATTGTAAATAAACCATCATGAATTCAACACTCTGCCTGAATATATGCCAGTTGTCTTTCATAATCAATGTTTAGATAAATGATTACCACTTTTATATCATTGTTTTGTTTCAAGCAATATGATGTACATTACTTTCGAGAAACAGTATTTTGACAGGATCCTCTCTATATGTCAGCACGGAGCTGATTAATAAGTAATGCTAACTAAAATGTAAAATGAAGTAAAGAAAGCATTTTAAAATCATGATTAGCAGAACAGTTCATGTTAAGGGCATCACTTTTATTAGTATTGGCAATATTATTTGTGTAAATGAAACAATTGAATGTCATGCCTTTTTAAAATATTGTATACTGTATTATAGAAGTTGAAATTATATAAATAGAATGTTTTGCTAAAGTGAAAAATTCCCAAGTTCTCTAACATAATTTTTTAATTTAATTTTTCATATTAAATAGTTATGAGTTTCTGTTGTGTTGCATTGTGATGTTTATGTATTTCAATGTATTTTTGTCTTTAGCAGTATAATTTATATTACTTTTCAAATAATGTAGCTGTAGTAATTGTATTCATCATGACTTTGGCAAATTTTAACAAAATTTTAAAAGATTCACTGAGAGTCTGTAGTGATTATTACATTGATAATGTTTTAAATGCCCAGGTACCATATTTTTACTTAAATTGCAAGAAAACACAGAGATTGCAGGTAGTGTCAACTGTATATGGCTACCAATAAAGAATCTCTTCCAGACCTCGCCCGACTGGCATTCTATAGCAAGGGGCCTACCTGGTGTTTGAAGTGTTTAATGTCCTCATAGTTTGAAAATCTCCTAACGTGATTGGAAATTGTATTTTTCTAAAAAATAACTTGTATTCATTCTTGTGTATTTATTGCAGTATCTAAATAATAGCAGCCTTATTTGTTTTGTACCTTTATTATCTGTAACTAAAACTAAATAGTACAATAATACTCATATCTTGAACTGGTTGCTGGTAACAACTCCAGTCAACAACTAACTCAAACTCATTGCCGTTGAGTCGGATCCGACTCATAAGGACCCCTCCTTGGGTTTCCGAGGCGGCATTACTACGGAAGTAGGTTGCCCAACCTTCCTTCCGAGGAGTGGCTGGTGGGTAACTTGAAAAGGAACAGCATAACATTATAAAAGATAATGAAAGTAGAGGACAGTTAAGATTTTAAATTTAGCCTAATTACTTCTTAAATGAAAACAGTTTACTCTTGAGAAGAGATTTTTTCAAATACACAGCAAAATATTTCTGTCAGAAGCTAGCACTGAGTTGCATATGGGTTAATAATAGTGCATGGTCCTCTGTAGTCACTTTTTCACCTTTTGTTACTTTTGGTGTTTGCTCTGATTCCATGCTGAACTGGGGTTATAGTTAAGTGAGCGAGAACTCTGCCTCCTTAAGAGGTCCTTTTTTGTTAAGTGGAAGGACAGTTAGTTATTTAAGGGTGTGTGGATCCTTACTGTTTATACTTTGGTTACATTGCTGCCCAAAATGGCCGTGAATTGCATTTTTAGGTTTTAAAATGCAGTTTGTAAGCCACCATAAAAAGTATTTTCTAGTTTACTATCTGAGCTAACTGTTTACTTAAAAGTCAATAAACTGGATAAAACTGACAGGAAAAAAAAAAGATCTATAAATATGCTTTATATTCCAAGTGTAATTTATTCTTTACCCAGATAAAATTGGCAAAATTACTGAATTCTAGTAATAAGAAATTTTTAACATTCTTGTACTTTTTAATCACTTGTGTTAAATAATGCTGTCCACATTTTAAACATCATACAAAGAGGATAATTTTGTACAGAATGCAAATTCTTCTAGAAGACCTTTTTTTTTTTTTTACTAAAAGACATTTTAATGTATTAATTTAAAAGCAAAGTTTAAAAGTCAGTGCAAATGATGTGATGTAATTTATTCACTATTCTTAAGCCCCTGTTAACTACTGTTCTAGAAGCTATTTTACAAAAAAAGTTTGGACTTTAAAATTTAAAAATATATTTTATATGAAAATAAATTTGATTCAAAATAATGGTTGTTATTTATGATAAATACTTTTTATTGAGATACCTTTAGGGTCTATTCTGTTACTAACCTGTCAGCAAATTATTTTAATATTCTTTTTTTCTACTTACTCACCAAAATTTCCATAATGAGTAAGCTCCTAAATTGGAATTTTTAGAATTCATGTAATTTGATCTAGACCAGTAAAAGTTATGTTCCTCTTCTTTAGAACATTTTGAGGTAACAGAATTGACTTGTGTTTTAAAAGTTAGAGTCATCAAAGTTATTCATGATAGAAGTTTTATAGCTGTTCACTTTGATGTTCAGTAGAGTGGTATATGTCAGGGTGTTGAATTGGGACATCCAGATAATTATAATTTCAATCGAACAGCTGTGTTCCCACATCTTGTTTAGTTTTTGCTCCAAATGCCTGTTTCTGGAGACTTGTCAGTTAGGACCTCACTCTGAACCTTGAAAATGAATCAAATGTTGGAGTAATTTCAGAACCTGTCTGGGCATTCAGGTCTGTTTCTGTGCAGGTCCCTCTGCATTACCCAGCTTTGTGCATGAAGTGCCAGAATCACACTGCAACCAAAGCAGCCTGCTTGGGAAATGATGTTTGCTTAGGTTTCTATTTGTCTTTGAACTGCCAAACCGAAACCAAGCCCTTTGTTGAGTAGATTCCGAATCATGGCGACCTGGTATGTCACAGAGTAGAATTGCTCCACAGGGTTTTCTTGGCTATAGTTTTGTAGAAGCAAATAGTCAGGACTTTTGTGGCATTCCTGGGTGGGTTTCACCACCTCCCTTTAAGTTAGTGTGGGCCTGAGGGGGCCGGGAAGGAAGTGAGGCTGCCCAGCGGGTTTGGAGCAGTTAGGTTAGTGTAGTTGAGTACAATCTATTTGCACCACCCAGGGACCCCCTTTAACTTGCCTTGGGACCTTAAATAGTTTTTCTTGCTACTTCTACTTATTTTAATAGTGGAAGAACGATTGACTAGTATAGAAAGAAGAAGAAATCCTGTATGAGCTGTCATCTAAGCCACTTGCTGAATTAATTAGAAATGGAGGAAAGGAGAACTTACGAGTTCTCTTTATTTCCTTTTCTGTGGAATGGGAATGATTTTGATTACTCACAAATTTGGTGTAAGAAGTGAATGAATTGTTAAAAAAAAAAAAAAACCTAACACCAAACCCACTGGCCATCGAATGGATTCCAACTCATAGCGACCCCTATTGGGTTTCTGAAGTGGTAAATCTTTATGGAAGTAGATTGCTTGGTCTTCCTTCCACAGAGTGGCTGGTGGGCTTGAACTGCTGACCTCTGGTTAGTAGTCAAATGCCATAGGCACTATGCCACCAGAGCTCCTTATTATTCTAATGTATTTGTAAATTTGTAAAATTGCTTTTTAAATTTCCTGGGCATAATCATTACAGTCCCAGTGAAGTATTGTCGGGTGTGGTCAAGTCAGTGACCCTGACTGTGTGCAACAGAACAAAGCACTGCCCGTCCTGCAGCATCCTCATAGTCATCGCTGTGTTTGAGCCGGTTGTTGCAGCCACTGTGTCAGTCTATCTCCTTGAGGGTCTTCCTCTTTTTCGCTGACTCTCTACCAAGCATGATGTCTTTCTCCAGAGATTGGTTGTCCCTGCTGAGGCCCAAAGCACTTCTACAGAGCATTCTGGATAAGCTTTTTCCAAGATAGATTTGTTGATTGTTCTGGCAGTCTATGATATATTTAATGTTCTTTGCCAACATCATAATTCAAAGGCATCAACTCTTTGGTCTTCCTTATTAAGTTGTATTAAGTTGTACAAATTCAAAAAAAATGCATGATACAGTTTGTGTGGTTCACCAGTTTATGATGTTTCAGATGATGTGCACTGAAGACACAACAGAATACCTGACAGGTTGTTCTAGAGGTTATTAAGCCATCAAGTAGGAGCCCTGGTAGTGTAATGCCTGAGGCACTTGACTGCTAACTGGAAGGCTGTTGGTTCAAACACACCAGCCATTCCTCGGAAGGAATATGGGGCAATCTACTTCCATAGTGATACTGCCTTGGAAACCCAAGGAGGGGTCATTATGAGTTGGGTCCAACTCGACAGCACATAGCAACAACAACAACAACCCTCAAGTAAGCAGTTTTCTTAAATAGTTTGTGTATTGGAAAGATACAAGATTTTCCTGTTTAAAGTGTATATAGACTTCTTGTGTCTATTCTAGATCTGACCTCTGCCCGTGCCATAGAGGTTGATTATTGAAGGAGGGTGAAAAATGCCACAAGAGTCCAAGCTGCAGGGTGTGCTTGCTTAAATCATAGCATATGTGGGCAAAATGACAGTCATTCAATATGAGAGCCATTCACTCTTAGAAGCAACAAATGTATTTACTCCTACCCATTACTATATGTCAAACTCATTTCTCCATGACCACTTGCTAATACAGGTATATTTCCTTTGGTTAATACCACAAAACATTAATTACTTAGAAGTTTGGAAATTCCTCCAAACCAAAACCAACTCCCTGCCGTTGAGTCGGATCCGACTCATAGCGACCCCTCCTTGGGTTTCTGTGGCAGTATCACTACAGACCTAGATATGAGATCTTGGAGTGACTCCCAAAATCTTCCAGATAACAGAGGTTTATGGTAGAGCTGTTTCTCTCAGTCCATCCTTATGTGCTGAAGGGTGCATGTTTGGGGGAGGGGGGTGTGCTACAGTTAGGCAGTCCATTGATCAGCCTCTGCCACCTCAATAATTGGGCTTTCTGTGAATTTCTAAGAGTTGTAATTATCTTTTCCTGCATAGTTTAGAACCACTTGATAATACTATGTTGTGAATTTAGTCCAGTAGATATATAAGCCATTAATAAACTACAGCTAGGAGCTCTGGTGGCATAGTGCCTAAGGCATTTGACTGCTAACCAGCAGGCTGGCAGTTCAAACCCGTCAGCCACTCCTCGGAAGAAAGACTGGGCAATCTATTTTCATAGAGATACTGCCTCAGAAACCCAAGGAAGGGGATTGCTATGCGTCAAATGGACTCGATGGTAGGGAGTTTGGTCTGGTTTTTGAGTTCTCCTCAATTATGGGTTAGGATTTAGCATTTATGCAATGACTTTCTCCAAAATATGTTAATGTGATTTGCAGAACTAGTGGATAAAAAGAAAAAAACAGCAACCCAGACTCACTGCCGTCAAGTCGGATCTAACTCTGCGACCTCTCCTTGGCTTTCCGAGGCACTCTCTTTACAGAAGTACATTGCCCAATCTTTCTTCCGAGGAGTGGCTGGTGGCTTTGAACCACCAGTCTTCTGGTCAGCAGTCAAATGCCTTAGGCACTACACCACCAGAGCTTCCTATCAGTCCATATTGCTGGAGTTTTGTGTTTGAGTATGTTGTCATCAGCAGTATCTGTTAGTTGTAACAAAGCCCCAATTAGCCTGCCTTTCTTAGAAGGGATACAGAGCTAACAAAAGACCATAGGTTAACATCAACATAATACTTGTAATTTCTGCTTTTAAAATAAGAAATTATAAACTGTATTTTATGCTCTTGGATCCATCTGTATCTCCTTTTATATTTTTCCATAGCAACAAGCCTAGTTCTAGGCACATAGTGGATGCTTTGTTAACTGCTTATTGGTTGGTTCCTGACATCTGTCCCAGCATAGGTTTTACTTATGCTATTAACTATTAGAGCCATTCCATGATTGCATTGGAAAGTGTGCAAATTATAAATGGTTACCTCTTTCTATAGACCCAGGGTACCTACCTTCTTTTTCTTTGCTCCCCTCCACCCCCTTACCAAGCAGTGTGAGGGTAGGCTTATGGAGCTTTATTTAGGAATCATTTTTTCTGCAATAATTCATAACTATTAGAGTCCTCTAAACTTGTAAGATAACTTACTCTGTTAGAAATTTGAATGATATCCAAACTTTATCCCTACAGATTTATGAAGTAGTCTTTCTATAGCAGACAAGAAGCATGTAACCAGTCATATTTTAATTTTAAAATACATTTCTCTAATCTCTCTCTTGTTCTCCTTAAAATAACCAAAATTAGAAAAATAGGCCTGATCTAGTGAATTATCAATAGCATTTAAAATTCCTTTTATCTGACCCCATGAATAATAGCTTAGACACTTTCATGTCATGACTGGGCTCTCTTTTTGTGTCTGGTCTTTAAACACCCTTCACTATTATTTGGAGTAAACCCATCATACGTGACAGTTCGCAAAACCATTGTGGGCATAAAGAAAAACTGCTGCTTAACTTTGAATGAGATTATGAGATCTTTGAATAATGTTTTACTGCGTCGTTTATTCTTGAATCTTGGTGTTTAAATTTAGACTTTGTAAGAAACAGGTGAATGAATAGACAGCTTGTTATATAGCATTTTAGAAAACACTCAGCTCTGTGCGTCATCAGGCCCCTACTGCTTGACTCAGCTCTCTACTGATTTCACTACAGAAGAGTATTAAGACTGAAAGGAGAGATAACGCTTGCATTACTGATGTTGTTTTGTCAGGGGCCTGATACATAGTTTATTGTAAAGGACTCAAATATATAGAGGCCAAATTTCTTAAAATTAACCATGTTGTTCCCAAACCTCTATTACCAGCAATATTTTGAGTTTAACTGTTAATGATAGATTATACATTTTATATGTTTTTTTACATAGAGAAATGAACTATAATAAACTAATCATTATCACCAGTAAATATCCCTAATATAAAGATGTTTTAGTACACCTATTTTATAAGCATTTGCCTTCTAAACATTTAAGAAGGAAGTCAAATAGAATATGTTTCAGGATATTTCCTTATGAAGGAGACAATCAAGAAATTATCATTTGTGTACTTGCTTGCCAAAGTTTAACATTTTTTTACTTCTCTTACTTTAAACCCGTTGTTCCACCTACCCAAGATTAAGGAAGGTCTCAGCATAGATCCAGACTCCCAGGACCTGTTCATTTTCTTTTGAGTTCTGTGCCTGCACATCGCCAGAGCATCACTGACGCTTGAGTTCAGGGATGCGATGTGCCTGGGGAGTGGGAAAGGGGCCTGAGTCCAGACTAAGAGCCCCTGCTTTCTGTCAGGTCTACAAGCACCACCTGTGGCCTGAAATCTAGGTTACACCCATTTAATATGTTTTTTTAAAAACTTTCTAGTGTTCTTATTTCAGTCCCCCAAGTTGTATCTCAATTGTTAGAGAAATGCTGTATAGAAGGGTTTCAGAAGGAACCAAATTAGCAGATTAACAACTTCTGTCTGTTCAAAAGATACCAGCAAAGTGTGTGCTTTGCTGAAATGCTAAGTTATTTAACTTAGGACTAACATCACTTGGTAAAACCAGGAATAACTTTTTTTCCCCTTACTCATTTACCAATAATTTTTCTAAGTTGCATTCTGTTCCTTTGCAAGTTCCTGAATTTTTTTTTCTGTTACACCTTTCATAATGTCTGATTTTAAATAAAAATATTTCTTCTAACATCTGTCTGGCAGTGCGTTACTTTGCTTTAGTAAATGATAAGCATTTAAGAATAGAATATAGGAGAGCCATCCCAGGCCTTCTTGAAAGAAGGGATAGTGGTGGTAAACTCCTTAGCCTTCAGTTTAGCCTAGTACACAGTGATTGTGCTTCTTTTAACCACACAGATTAATAGCATTCAATGTCCTATTTCCTCATATTGTCTTCATTCCAGGAACCATCTCTTATGTTAGCTTAAATTAATTCTCTGTGAAAAGATCTGAGAGGTTGCTAGCAGATGTATTGCTTAGCATAGAGCAGGAACTCAGGATCAAAACAAGATCTCATAGCAGGAAAATCTCTGAGAGAGCAACTGGTCATGCTGAGCCAGGAACACACCGATTTGCATAAGAGAGCCTAATAGATTAGGGATTTAATTACTGAGAAACAATGATTGTTAGAAGCTTCTTCCTCAAGAGCTAGCACTGTCTGGAACTGCTGCCCTCTCTTCTGAGCAGTGTGAGAGCGAACAAGTCAAGACCCCAATGACCATCGCTTTCCTCACCACCTCATGGAGATTAATTCACTGTTTAAAAGAGATTTGGCACTCGGCATATGCTATTAGTGTTAAGGTTGCAGATATGGATAAGAAGGGCAACTTTTTAAATAAAACTTAACTACAAAGCAAATGAGGTCACACTTTTGTGGTAAATATCAAATGATCAAGAACATGGGAGTACATTTTAAAAACTATAAGGGACAAAAATAGTGATGGAGGTAGTGTTACATAATTTTTTGAAAATTAAATGATGTCCCTCTCTAAAATCCTCTCATTGGTGCCCTTTCAGCTTCCTTGACTTCATCCTCTACAATGGCACACCAGCATTTTAGAGCCCACAGAGCCCACAAAGAGCCCTTAATATATGCTAATTGGGTGGTGCCCCAGGACAATCCAGTGAGGAAGCACCTCATCCCCATTTCAAACATGACCAGACAGTGTAGAGAACACAGATAGCTTGCTCTAGCAGAGCTGAGACTTAAGCATAAGGCATAGTGGGTAAAGTATTTGGCTGCTAAACAAAAGGTCAGTGGCTCAAACCCACCAGCCACTCTATGGGAGAAAAATGAGGCAGTCTGTTTCCATAAAGATTTACAGCTTTGGAAACCCTATGCGACAGTTCTACTCTGTCTTAAGGGGTCACTATGAGTCAATGGCAGTGGCTTTTGTGCATAGGGCAAAGCCATGTTCTTAGCTAAAATAATAATATACAGTTGTCCAGTGCTCAGATAAGGGCATCTTTTGGCCAGGGTTATCATCAGTTCAAAATTAGTTTCATTTTGCTAATTCAACAACTTCTCAAGTCACGATGTTCTCAGGTTTCAAAGAATGAGAACTGGAAATGGCGTTTTCAGTGGTCTCTCTGGGCTCTTTTCTGTGGCTTTAGAAACACAATCTAAATGTATTTGGTTGAAGTGATGAGTAAACAGATGTTTTGCCAGGTCACTACCTGAGAACAGGAGATACCAGCCTCACTCTCTCCATTTATTCCCTTATCAGGTGGTGGTGGTGGTTGTTATGTGCTGTCGAGTCAGATCTGACTCATAGCGACCGCTCCTTGGGTTTCCGAGGCAGTATCACTACAGAAGTAGATTGCCCAACCTTCCTTCTGAGGAGTGGCTGGTGGGTTTGAACTGCCAGCCTTCTGGTTAGCAGTCAAGTGCCTTAGGCACTATGCTACCAGAGCTTATCAGGTTAGTTGTGATCATTCTTGGGTGACTTCACAGATCCACTGTAACTTTCCAAAGATTTTTTGGGATCTGACTCCATCATATACAGCAAAGTTCTATGCACTCAAGACAAGACACTTACAATGCAGGAAAAACTAATTTTATCTAGAGAAAAGGTAAAATCATAAAATGTTTTAGCCTTGAAAGGGACTTCAGACTAGATATCTCCAATCCAGCTCTTTGTCTGAAAATGGGAAGTTTAGAAAGTATAAAGAGCTCAAGTTTATGCAAATGATTACAATTTTAGTCTCAGCTAAGCAGGGGACCAACCAGAGTTAAATAAATACAGCCCAATGACAGACAATCATTAAATACCATAGTGTATGTACAAGTTACTTTTTTCCACTACACTAAATTCTTGGAAACTCTATCAATGAAATGCTCAATAAATGTTGGTTGACTAAATAAATTAATTTCTATTTAGAAACGCTTCAGAAAGGTACACACTCTTGCAATTACCTTCTACTGTATGTTAAGGACATAGCATACATAATGAGTATGGAAGAATGCTGATTGCTTTTTTTCTGGAGTCTCCAAGACAATAAACTAATCAGCTTCTGAAGTAAAATTGCAGCAGTGAAATAGGGCACAACTGCCATATTGATGGCATCCGAAAAAGTGAAAAGACTCAAAATGTTTCTATAAGGAATGATTTTAACACAGCAAAATTTCAATATAGGATGTATTGTTGTTGTTGTCATGTGCCGTCGAGTCAGCCCCAACTCATAGCGACCCCTCCGAGGCAGTATCACTACAGAAGTAGGATTGCCCAACCTTTCTTCTGAGGAGTGGCTGGTGGGTTTGAACCACCAGCCTTCTGGTTAGCAGTCAAATGCTTTAGCCACTATGCTACCAGAGCTCCTATAGGATGTATTAGCCACAACAAAAGACAAGCAAACATTTCCATTGATTTTATTTGCATGCAATATGGCAGGTCTCTCAAGGATCCCCAAGATGTCTGTAACGATCCACTTTTCCCAAAAGTGAGCCAAGTGTATATTTCTGATCTCTACCTCCTCCCCCAAGTAGCATCATAAACAGTCACTAAAAGTTGTGTTGTTTTAAAAATAACACTGTACTTTCTCTTTTGTCTTTCAGAGTAGCAGACTATTGCCTCATTGACTTGTGACAGCCATCCAGCTGGAACAGTAAAGGTGAGGAATAGGCTATTGTGATTTGTTACAAGGAATACAAAGAGAAGGAAGATTATATTCAGCTTTGATATTCAAAAATGAGATTTTGTAGCAATACTGTAGCCTGGCTTGAGATGATTGGCTAAATTCCTTTAACTTTCCTTTCGTTTAGTGATGACCTGAGTTTTACTTAAAGGAAGAACAAACAAAAGAGGAATAGGGTAGAGGATGCAGTGGGAGAAAGAAGGCTTTTCCTTTTCGTCCTTGGAGAATTCTGAGAAAAAGGGGTGAAAAGAGAGTCAGTTTATCAGATGTGTGTCCAGAATTGCTTTCTTGGGGGTCAGGGTGGGATGGGTAATGAGAGCTTTGATTTCCTGTCCAAGACTCTGGAAGGAGACTGCAGTGCAGAGGTATATCACAGAAGTGGGGTAGCCCTTTCTTTTTTTCTCACCCCACAATGTAATCAACAAATTCTGCTCATTCTAATTGTACCCTGACTCTCAATTTTGTCAATTTTCTCTATCCCCATCACCTCATAAAAACCAAACTCACTTCACCCAAATCACAATAACAACAACAACAAAAAAAAACCAAACTCACTGCTGTCAAGTCAGATCCGACTCATAGCAACCCCACCTTGGGTTTCCAAGGTGGTATCACTGTGGAAGTAGATTGCCCAGCCTTATTTCTGAGGAGTGGCTGGTGGGTTTGAACCACCAGCCTTCTGGTTAGCAGTCAAATGCCTTAGCACTATGCTACCAGAGTGTCCCAGGTCATTATTAACAGTCCTTTGCCTCTTTGGTCTTGAATCCTTCTCATGTATATCAGCTGGCTATCGCCATAATAATTCTTCACACACACAAAAAAAAAAACCACCCCCAAATCAGGGTACAATGACAAACACTTCCCCCCCCCCCCACAGGTAAGTTTTTATATATTTATATACCTATGATGTATTTGGAGCTCTGGTAGCGTAGTGCCTAAAACACTTGCCTGCTAACCAGAAGACTGGCAGTTCAAACCCACCAGCCATTCCTCAGAAGGAAGATGGGACAATCTCCTTCAGCAGTGATACTGCCACGGAAACCCAAGGAGGGGTCCCTACATAACAACAACAACATGATATATTTATATACCTATGAAACCATCACTAAAATCAAGGTAATGAACATATCCATCATCCCCCAAATTTCCTCATAACGCTTGACAATCCCTCCTTCCTGCTCCTCACCACACATCCCCATCCCCAGGCAACCACTGACTTGCTTTCTTAACTATAGATTGTTTTGTATTTTCTAGATTTTTATATAAATAGAATCATACAGTATTTTGGTATACTTTTTTTCATTCAGCATAATTATTTTGAGATTCACTTACGTTGTTTCATGTATCAATTGTTTGTTCTTTTTTATTTTTAGTACTTTCCATGGTATGGATATACCATAATTTGTTTATCTTTTTATCTATTGATGGACATTTTTTTTCTAGGTTTTATCTATTATCTGCTCTGAGGATTTATACATAACTATTTGTATAACATATACTTTCATATCTCTTGGGTACATACCAAGGCTACATATGGCTACATAATATGGTAGACAGGAGCTCTGGTAGCATAGTGTGTAAGGCACTTGACTGCTAACCAGGAGGCTAGTGGTTCAAACCCACCAGCCACTTCTCAGAAGGAAGGTAGGGCAATCTACTTCCATAGTGATATTGCCTCAGAAACCCAAAGAGGGATTGTTATGAGTTGGGTCTGACTCGACAGCACATAGCAGCAACAACAATGTGGTAGATTAGATGCATATTTAACTTTTTAAAAACTGCCATCATATTTTCCAACATGGTGTACCATGTTACATTTTATGCTAATCTTGTATCTTGCAGCCTTCTACATTCACTAGTTATATGTTTTTTGTAGATTCCATTGGATTTTCTGTACACAGACAATGATATTTGCAAATATCGTTTTACTTCTTCTTTCCTAATTTACATACCTTCCTTTCTTTTTTTTTTTCTTTCCTGATTACACTGTCCCTCCAGCACTACATTGAATAGAAGTCACAAGAGACATCCTTTTCTAGTTCATATCTTGGGTGAAGATAATTTTTCAAAATTAAGTATGATATGAGCTGTAAGTTTTTCATAGATGCCCTTAATCAGGTTGAGGAAGTTCTCTTTTATTCCTGCTTTGCTGAGTGCTTTTATCAGCACAGATGTTGAATTTTTGTCAGATGCTTTTCCGGGTTCAACTCAATGGCAAAGAATTTGGTTTGGTGTTGGTTTTGCTTTCTCTGTGCCTATGATCATTTGCTTTTTCCTTATATATATTTTTAGCAGTGCTGGTGGCATAGTATGTAAGGCATTTGACTGCTAACCAGAAGGCTGGTGGTTCAAACCCACCAGCCACTCTTTGGAAGGAAGACTGGACTAGACAATCTGCTTCTGTAGAGATACCACCTTGGAAACCCAAGGAGTGGTCACTATGAGTTGAATTTACTCCACAGCAGTGAGTTTTTTTTTTTTTTTTAACTGCATTATTGGTACTTCACAAATTTTTACATCTTGTATTTTCATTCCATTCAAAATACTTTGGACTTTCACTTTTAATGTATTTTCCAATCCATACATTGTTGTTGTTAGTTGCCAGCAAGTCAGCTCTGGTTTAAGGAAACCTTATGTATAACAGAACAAAACACTGTTCAGTGCT
The DNA here is from genome assembly GCF_000298275.1 of Orycteropus afer afer. Taxonomy (NCBI): domain Eukaryota; kingdom Metazoa; phylum Chordata; class Mammalia; order Tubulidentata; family Orycteropodidae; genus Orycteropus; species Orycteropus afer. The sequence goes on along the minus strand of NW_006921604.1, from coordinate 2,018,660 downwards.
ACTCCATTGTCATGGATTATTCAGAACTGTTATTTAGTTCCCAAATATTTAGGGTTTCCCAGATATATATCTGTATTTATAATTTCATTTCATTGTAATCAGTGAAGTAACTTCATGTGACATGAATGGTTTAAATTTGTTGAGCCTTACTTTATGGCACAGAATATGGCCAATCTTGGTAAGACCCTGGGCACTTGAGAGGAACATGTGCTCTGCTATTGTTAGGTGAAGTACTCTATGAAGGTCAGTCAAATTGGTTGATTGTGTTGTTCAAGTCTACTACATTCTTGATGATTTTCTGCCTATTTTTTCTATTAATTATTGAAGGAGAAGTATTGAATTCTCTGACTAAATTGTGGATTTATCTATTTCTCTTTGTAGATCTATCAGATTTTGTTTCATGTATTTCGAAGCTCTGCTTTAAGTACATATACTTTTAGAAATATATGTCCTCTTGATGAATTGACCACTTCTTCATCATGAAATGATGTTCTTTATACCCGGTAATATGCTTTTCTCTGAGAGCTACTTTGTCTGATATTTATAGAGTCCCTCCTGCTTTCTTTTGACTGGGGTTTGCATGGTGTATCTTATCTATCCTTTTTTTTTTTTTTTTTTTTTT
>NW_006921604.1:2010148-2014038 GCF_000298275.1 Orycteropus afer afer | reverse complement strand
TGTATCCTTCCCTTCAAGGCTCAGGGGTCCAAGATTATCTTCTGTGTCTGTGTTAATTGGTTTCCCTTTTCTTTGTTGAAGAGGGTCTGTGCAGTCCTTATGCCTAGTCCACCATCTTCAAAATCACTACGTATCCTATTGTTTATAACTTACATATGACTTTGTGTTTAAAATCCTGTTTTTTTGTAGACAGCAAATTTCTCTAGTTATCGTGATACTGTTCATTGGTCTAGTTGTGAGGATTTTTGTTTTCTTTGTGTTGAAGTGTAATCCATACCTCAGACTGTAGCCTTTAATCTTCATCAGTAAGTGCTTCAAGTCATTTTCACTTTCAGCAAGCAAGGTTGTGTTGTCTGCAAATCGCAGATTGTTAATGAGTCTTCCTCCAATCCCTATGCTGTGTTCTTCTTCATATAGTCCAGTTTCTCAAATTATTTGCTCAGCATACAGTTTGAAGAGTGTGGTGAAAGGATACAACCCTGATACACTCCCTTCCTGATTTTAAAACATGCAGCGTCCCTTTGTTCCATTCTAACGACAGCCTCCTTGTCTCTGTACATGTTGCTCATGAGCACAATCAAGTGTTCTGCAATTCACATTTTTCTCAAGGTTATCCATAATTTGTTATGATCCACACAGTCAAATTTTTTTTTAAATTTTTATTGTGATATGGGTGAAAGTATACAGAGCAAATTCATTTTCCATACAGCAGTTCATACACATTTTGTCTCATAACATTGACAATTTCTCATGCAATTTCCCACAATGTAACTTTTTTCTTCCCATTTCTTCTCCGTAGTTACTTCTTCCCTATGTCCTTCCTGCTCCCTGAGCTGTCTCCCTATGCATACATTGCCCTTCTCCCATTATTGATGGCTACAAGGAGTATATCTACCTAATATAAATGTTCAGCCCATATGCCTGTCTACTGTTTGGCTGGTAGCCACAGGAGTGAGTTCAATCCAGACCTGAAGAGTAACTAGGGGTCATAGTCACCAGGCTCTATCAGACCAGTAAACCTGGTCTTTTTTTTCTTTTTAATGATTTTGAGTTTTGTTCAACATTGTTCTCCCATGCTATCCAGGATCTCCTGCAATGATCCCCCTCCTAGTGCTTGACAGTGGTAGCCAGGCACCATCTAGTTCTTCTGGTCTCATGGTCATATAGGCTGATGATTGCATGGTGTACTAGTCCCTTGGACTAATTGTTTCTGTGTTTCTTTGGTTTTCTTCATTCTTCTTTTCTCTGGATGAGGAGAGACCCCTTGTTGCATCTAGATGGCCACTTGCAAGCATTTAAGACCCCAGTCACTACTCACCAAAGTAAAATGTAGATCAGTGTTTTTATGTAGTATGTTATGCCAATTGAGCTTGATGTCCCTTGCGACCATGGTCCCTAGCCTGCAAGTCCAACTACTTGCTCCCTCCTGGTAGCTGGCTATGGCCAAGAAGCCACTACAACCTTGCCCCTTGTCAGCTCTACTATACACCTGGAAATTCTTATAGCACATACAAATATACATGTAGCAGCATTGTCTGCTAACCCTATACATGATCATGGGCACACTCCCCCCTGTCTAGACATACCTGATCATTGAGCCTGTCCACTCATCTATCCACTCATAGATCAATGCTTGCCATCACTGACCATGCAGTACTGTAAATGCAAAAGGGTTCATCTTTGTTGTCTGTACCTCCCATATACCTCTCTATGCCTTCCTCTTCCTCAGTGCCACCATGTTGATTACTCATATTTGGTACATTGCCCTTTCTTCACTCAAATCAATACTTGTCTTTACTTATCTAGGAGTGTTCACACCCTTCCCTTCCCACCCCTGGTAACCAACAAAGAAAGTTTCCTTCAATATATAAACCTTTCCTTGACTTTTTACAATAATAAACTAATACAATATTTGTCCCTCTGTAATTGACTTATTTCACTCAGCATAATGTCCTCCAAGTTCATCCACGTTATGCGGTGTTTTATAGATTCTACATTGTTCTTTAGTATTGCATAGTATTTCATGTGCGTATGTACCACAGTTTGGTTATTCATTCTTCTGCTGATGGACACTTAGGTTGTTTCCATCTCTTTGCTATTATAAATAGTGTTGTAATGAACATGGATATGCATATGTCTGTTTTTGTTTTGGCTCTCACTTCTTTAGGATATACACTTAGTAATGGAATTGCTGGATCAAACTATATTTCTAATTCCAGCTTTCTAATGAATCACCATACTGCTTTCCACAATGGTTGTATCATTTGACAGTCCCACCAACAGTGTATGAAAGTCCCAATCTCTCCACATCCTCACCAGCATTTGTTATTTTTTGTCTTGTTGGGCTGTGCTACTAGTGCTGGAGCAAGATGGTATGTCATTGTTGTTTTGATTTGCATCTCTCTAATAGCTAATGATCGTGAACATTTCTTCATGTGTTTGTTGTCTGCCTGAATATCCTCTTTGGTGAAGTGTCTATTCATGTCTTCTGCCCATTTTTTAATTGGATTGTTTGTGTTGTTGAAGTGTTGGAGTTTTCTATATATTCTAGAGATAAGTCCCTTGTAAGATATGTCATTGCTGAATATTTTTTTCCCAATCTATAGGTTCTCTTTTTACTCTTTTGGGGAAGTCTTTTGAAGTACATAAACATTTCATTTTTCAAGGTCTTATTAATCTAGTTTATCTTCTGCTGTTTGTGCATTTTGGGTTATGTTTGACAGTCTGCTTATGACATAAGTTGTTGTTATTATTAGGTGCCTTCGAGTCATGTCTGACTCATAGCGACCCTATGCACAGCAGAACAAAACACCACCTGGTCTGCACCAGCTCCATGATCCTTGCTATACTTGAACCCATTGTCACAGTCACTGTGTCAATTCATCTCGTTGAGGGCCTCCCCCTCTTTCGTAGACTCTCCACACTACCAAGCATGACATCCTTCTCCAGGGAATGGTCCCCTTTGACAACATGACCAAAGTAGATGAGACAAAGTCTGGCCATTCTCGCTTCCAAGTAGCATTTTGGCTGCACTTCCTTCAGGACAGATCTATTAGTTCTTTTAGCAGTCCACAGTACTTTCAGCATTCTTCTCCAGCACCACAACTCAAAAGCATCAATTTTTCTTCAGTCTTCCTTATTCATTGTCCTGCTCTCACATGCATATGAGGCGATTAAAAATATCATGGCTTGTGTCAGGCACACTTTAGTCCTCAAGGAGACATCCTTACTCCTCAGCACTTGAAAGAGGTCCCTTGCAGCCAACATGCCCAGTGCTATATGTCATCTAATGTCCTGACTGCTGCTTCCATTGACGTTGATTGTAGAACCAAGCAACATGAAGTCTTTGACAACTTCAATCTTTTCTCCATTTATCGTGATGCTGCTTTTAGGTCCAGTTGTGAGGAGTTTTGTTTTCTTTATATTGAGATATAATCCATACTGCAGACTGTAGTTTTCAATCTTTATCAGTAAGTGCCTCAGTCATCCTCACTTTTGGCAAGAAATGTTGTATCATCAGCGTAGCGCACGTTGTTAATGATTCTTCCTCCAATCTTGATGCCATGTTCATCTTCATATAGTCCAGCTTCTCGGATTATTTGCTTGGCATATGGATTGAATGGCAAAATGATACAACCCTGACTCACTCCCTTCTTGATTTTAAACCATGCAGTGTTCCCTTGTTCTGTTTGAACAACAGCTTCCTGGTCAATATACAGGTTCCTCATGAGCACAATCAAGTGTAATGAAATTCCCATTCTTCTCAATAACATCCACAAGTTGTTATGATCTATACAATCAAATGCCTTTGCATAGTCAATAAAACACAAGTAAACATCTTTCTGGTATTCTTTGCTTTGAGTCGAGATCCATCTGACAGCAGCTATGAT
>NW_006921604.1:2006173-2009938 GCF_000298275.1 Orycteropus afer afer | reverse complement strand
CTGGACAGCTGGTAGTAGTTATTCCCCATGATGAGACTGGCAATCACCTCCATGGTGGGATCTACCACAAGCAGCTGAGTAGCTGCCTTTGGGATGTGATCTGCTTCCTGTATATAAGGAGAAGCCTTGGAAATGGTCTCTAGCTTATGGCACACTTGGACCCTACATGTAGCCATGCCATTGTGCAGCAGCATGCAATGCTCTGCTGACCTTGAGACTTACAATGGACTTAAGCTAAAGGCCTGCCATGTGGTTTGGTAACATCGGGGCTGTGCCTTTTTACTTGTCAACCTTGGGTTTGTCAGCCTCAGCAGCCAGTAGCTGTCTGAGTGAAGAAATGCCTCTAGCTCCAGTGGGCCAGGAGCAGGAGGCAGAGCTGGACCCCAAGGTTCAGGGGCTTTCACCCAGCCCCTAGAGCCTGGCACTTTGAACTTGGACGTAAAGCCTCCAAACTGTGAGAGAATAAACTCCTGTTTGTTAAGGCCATCCCATTTGTGGTATATATTCTTGTCAGAGCAGCACTAGGTAAACAGAACACCTTTCTTTGGAATGGGTACATATATGGATCTCTTCCAGTCATTTGGCCAGGTAGCTGTTTTCCAAATCTCTTGGCATGACCAAGTGAGTGCCTCCAGCAGGGCCTCCGTTTGTTTAAACATCTCAATGGGTATTCCATCAAATCCTGGAGCCTTGTTCTTTGCCAATTCCTTAAGTGCAGCTTCAACTTCTTCCTTCAGTACCATTGGTTCTTGATCATATGGCACCTCCTGAAATGAATGAAGATCTACCAGTTCTTTTTGGTACAGTGACTCTGTATTCCTTCCATCTTCTTTTGATGTTTCCTGCAGCATTCGATATTTTGCCCATAGAATCTTTCAGTATTACAACTCAAGGCTTACATTTTTTCCTCATTTCTTTCAGCTTGAGAAATGCTGTGCATGTTCTTCCCTTTTAGTTTTCTAACTCCAGGTCTTTGCACATATCATTATAATAATTGGCTTTGTGTGCTCAAACTGCTCTTTGAAATCTTCTGTTCAACTCTTTTATCTTGTCATTCTTCCATTTGTTTTAGCTACTCTTTGTTCAAGGCCAAGTTTTGGAGTCTCTTCTGTCATCCATTTTGGTCTTTTCTTCTTTTCTTGTCTTTTTAGTGACCTCTTGCTTTCTTCATGGATGATGCTCTTGATGTCATCCCACAATTCTTCTGGTTTTCGGTCATTGGTGTTCAATGCATCAAATCTGTTCTTTAGATGGTCTCTAAATTCAGGAGGGATATATTCAAGGTCATATTTTGGCTCTTGTGGATTTGTTTTAACTGTCTTTAACTTCAACTTGAACTTGCATATGAGCAGTTGATGGCCTGTTCCACGATCAGCTCCTGGCCTGGTTTTGGCTGAAGATATTGAGCTTTTCCATCACCTCTTGCCACAGATGTAGTCAATCTGATTCCTGTGTATTGCACCTTGTGAAGTCCACATGTATAGCTACTGTTTGTGTTGTTGAAAAAAGGTATTTGCAATGAATAAGTCAATTGGTCTTGCAAAATTCTATCATGCAATTTCCAGCATAATTTCTGTCACCAAGGCCAAATTTTCCAACTACCAGTGATTCTTCTTTGTTTCCAACTTTTGCATTCCAGTCACTAGTGATAATTAACACATCTACATTGCATGTTCGGTCAATTTCAGACTGTAGAAGCTGATAAAAATCTTCAATTCCCTCATCTTTGGCTTTAGTAGTTGGTGCATAATCTTGAATAATAGTCATATTAACTGGTCTTCCTTTTAAGCATATGGATATTATCCTATTACTGACAGCACTGTACTTCAGGACAGATCTTGAAACATCCTTTCTGATGATGAATGCCATGCCATTCATCTTCAATTTGTCATTCCCGGCATAGTAGACCACATGATTATCTGATTCAAAATGGCCAAAACCAGTCCATTTCAGCTCACTAATGCCTAGGTTATCAATCTTTATGCATTCCATTTCATTTTTGACAACTTCCAATATTCCTAGATTCATACTTCATACCTTCCATGTTCTGATTATTAATGGATGTTTGCAGCTGTTTCTCCTCAATTTGATGCCATAAGTTAGGGCCCCTAAATTTGTCCCTATTTTTTTCCTGGAGGAACTTTATAGTTTTAGATTTGACATTTAAGTCCTTGATTCATTTGGAGTTAGTTATTGTGTATGGTGTGAAGTACAGATCTTGCTTCATTTTTTTTTTTTTTTTTGCAAATGGGTATCCAGTTTTTCCAGCACCATTTGTTAAAGAGGCCATCTCTTCCCCATTTAATGGTTTCAGCCCTTTGTCAAAAATCACCTGACTGTAGGTTGATGGATCTATTTCTGGGTTCTCACTTCTATTCCACTGGCCTATGTGTCTGGCATTGTACCAATACCAGGCTGTTTTGACTACAGTGGCTGTAGAGTAGGTTTTGAGATCTGGGAGTGTGAGATCTCCTACTTTGTTCCTCTTCTTAAATAGTGCTTCGCTTATTTGAGATCTCTTTCCTTTCCATATAAAGTTAGTGACTGGTTTTTCCATATCCTTAAAAATGTTGATGAGATCTGGATTGAGGTTGCATTGAATATATTTATTGCTTTGGGTAGAATTGACATTTTCACGATGTTCAAACTTTCTATCCATGAGCATGATATGTTCTTCCATTTATTTAGATCTCTTACGGTTTCTTGAAGTAGTATTTCATAGCTTTCTTCAGGACTTTTGAAGGACTTTTGTGTCCCTGGTCAGATTTATTCCCAAGCATTTTATTTTTTTGGTAGCTATTTTAAATGGTATTAATTTCCTTATTTCCTTCTCAGGTGTAGAGGAATCCAACTGATTTTGTATGTTGATCTTGTATCCTGACACTATGCTAAATCTCTCAGTTAGTTCTAGTAGTTTTCCTGCTGATCTTAGGTTTTCTATATATAGGATCATATCATCAGTAAATAGCATAGTTTTACTTCTTCATTACCAATTTGGATGTGTTTGGTTTCCTTTTCTTGCCTTATTGCCCTGGCTAGGACTTCTAATACAATGTAGAATAGTATTTCAATTTTTTAAAATCTATTAAGGCTTGCTATGTGGCCTAACATACGGTCTATCCTGGAGAATGTTCCATGTGCACTGGAAAAGAATGTATATTGTGCTGCAGTTGGGTGAAGTGCTCTGTAGAGGTCTATAAGATCAAGTTGGTGGAATATATTGTTTAGTTCTTCTACATCTTTGTTGAGTTTCTTTCCAGTTGTTTTATCTTTCATCGAAGGTGGGGAACTAAAAGTCTCCCACTTTTACTGTAGAGTCATCTATTTGTGTTTTAAATTCTTTTAAAGTCTGATTTATGTATTTTGAAGCTCTTTCCTTGGGTGTGTAGATATTTATGATGGTTATGTCCTCTTGTTCAAGCAATCCTTTAATCATTATATAATATTCTTTCTTGTCTCTTCTGGTGGTTTTTGTCTTAAAGTCAATTTTATCAGAAATTAATATTCCCATTCCTGTTCTTTTTTGATTGCCATTTGCTTGATATATCTGTGTCCAACCTTTGATCTTTAGTCCATTTTTTTCTTTGTCTCTAAGGTGTGTCTCTTGTAGACAGCATATTGATGGGTTATATTTTGTTATCCAATCTGCAACTCTACGTCGTTTGAGTGGTGCATTTAATCCATTGACATTCAGTGTAATTATTGACAAGTATGAATTTGTTGGTGTCATTTTGTTATGTGTTTTTTGTGGTGTTGCTGATTTCT
>NW_006921604.1:2004282-2006053 GCF_000298275.1 Orycteropus afer afer | reverse complement strand
GGGTTTGAACTGCCAGCCTTCTGGTTAGCAGTCAGGTGCCTTAGGCACTACACCACCAGAGCTCCTTTTTACTGTTGATTTAGTATTTGCTACATATTTATGCTTGTCCTCTTTTTTATTTTGATGTGAAAGGATATTATTTTTCTTTGAGGTTACCCTGTGATTTATAATTTTCTTCCCAAGTTTAGAACAATCTGCTCTATCTTGCAAATGTCTTGACTTCCTCACCATTTAGAAGTTCTGTAACTACACTATTTTTTCCCTCTTTTTGGCTTGTAGTTGCCCTCATTTGCCAATTCATGTCTCTGGTTCCCTGTTTACAATCTTGTAAGCTTATTTTACTTTGAGTACTTCCACAATTGGGTTGGTTTCTGGGTTATGTCATCATGTGTGTAGATGGTCGGTTGTTGTTTGCTGTTGTTGGTTCTCTGTCCAAAGGACTCCTTTTAGTATCTCTTTTAAGGGTGGTATGGTTTTAACAAATTCCCTTAATTTCTGCTTATCTGGAAATGTCCTAATTTCACCATCATATTTGAGGGAAACTTTTGCTGGATATCTAAATCTTGATTGGCAATTTTTTTTTCTTCCAGGATTTTATATATACCATCCCATTGCTTTCTTGCCTGCATGGTTTCTGCCAAGAAATTAGAACTTAGTTTTATTGGGTCTTTTGTAGGTAACTTTTCATTTTTCCCATGCTGCTTTCAGGATTGCTTTCTTTATTTTTGGTTTTGGTGAGTTTGATGATGATATGTCTTGGTGATTTTCTTTTGGGGTCTATCCTGTTTGTGGTTCATTGGATATATTCTTGTCTTTTATCATATCAGGGAAATTCTCTTTCAACAAGTCTTTGACAATTTTCTCTGTGGTTTTATTTGTGTCTTACTGTTCTGGAATTCTGATTATACATAGGTTATTCCTCTTAATGGTATCCCACATGAATCTTAGACTTTCTTCATTTTGTTTTGATCTGTTTTCTGATTGATCCATTCCTTTCCAAAGAAGTATTGAAGCATTTGTCTTCAATCTCATTAATTCTGTCTTCCATTAATTCAATTCTATTCCTTTGCCCATTCAATGTGTTATCTATTCCTGAAATTTTAGTATTAATCATCTGCATTTCTATTTTTAGATTTTGTATCATTTCTAAGTTGTCATTTATTTTGTCCTTGTATTGTCTTCTGAAATTGTTGTAGGGTTTTATCCGTGTTTTCCTTATTTTGTCAATGTTTTCCTTGATCTGTCTTTCAATCCATTGAAAGTACCTAAAAATAATTCTTTTGAATTCCTTATTAGGGAGTTCCAATGCTGCTTCTTCCTCAGGGATATGTTCTGGGTCTGTATCCTTGTCCCTTGTTTCTACTGCTTTATCTTGCTTCTTCATGTGGACTGTGATGGTACGTTGTCTTCAAGACATTGTCACATTTTTGCATCTATATTTAATTGGTGATTGTATGTTGGAGTGCTTCACCCAAGATTTTTATTTTCTTTGTTTTATTTTGAAAAATCTGAATAAGTAGGGTACTGTGCACCTCAATTAACTAGTTGGCAGCACTTATACACTCACCACCTGTCTCCTGGCAGTGTGATAGATAGAGATAGAGAGAGAGAGAGAGAGAGTGGGTGCACAGATCTCTGTTAGCTATTTAAGAAGTGTGTTAATTGTGGTAAACTATGATCAATGATATGAGACAAAGTATATGTGAACTGCTGTATGGAAAGTGAATTTGCTCTGTAAATCTTCACCCAAATCACAATTAAAAAAAAAAAA
>NW_006921604.1:1992656-2001640 GCF_000298275.1 Orycteropus afer afer | reverse complement strand
AACATTTACCTCAAGTAGACACACGCCCTGGAGAGAACAATCATGGGAGAAGTAAGGGCTGCTTATGCACAGGGAGACAGCTCAGGTGGCAGGAGAATATGGGGGGATGGACACTGGGAAGAGGTCACTATGGGAGGAAGTGGGAGGGGAGCTGTTGCATTGTGGTAAAATGTGGTCAATGACATGCAACAATGTATATATGAACTGCTGTATGGAAAGTGAATTTGCTCTGTAAATCTTCACCCAAATCAAAATAAAATAAAATAAAAGATTGTTGTGGAAGGTCAGTAAAATATAGCACATAAGGTATAGTGCTTAAAACAGTGCCTGTTTAATAGAAAATGCTCAATGAACATTAGCTACTATTGTCCTGAGAAATCTGGAGATTTTACATCATAAGGAGGAAACTATGTGGCACTTGAGATAAGATTATAGAAAGAGAAATAATTCAGAAGGCCCAGGTCTAGGTTTTGGCAGTTCCTGGACTCATCACATGCCTGGAGCCAGTCCTTAATCTAGTCATGTATATGGGTATGGGATTTTTGTAAGGAAGAAATTCAGGTAATATGTATAATGCTTTCTAAAATAAATAAATAAATAAAAGAAATAGAAATAGAGAAAAAAAACTCCACAATATCCGGGAGCTGGGGACAGGAAAATAAGAGGAAAGAGCTAAAGTAAAAGAATAATAGAGAAAAAAAAATGGGAAATAATGCAAAGAGAAAAATAGGGGATGGGAAGAACCACAAGAAAGAAAAAAATGGGAACCAGGAAAAGGGAAGAGGAGAAAAAAAACAAACTAGAACCTGAGAAAGGAAAGAGAAAGAATAAAAATAAAAAGGAAGGAATAAAAAAGAGAAAGAGAGAATAATTTAAAAACAAACACAAAACAAAAATCTGAGGGGTGGGCAGGACAGGGCACTCAGGCTCCGTCAGAGCATGTAGACTGGGATGGAATTCCTGCTGGCCCAGAAGGTGGGTGGAAGTGGGGCATGACAGCACCTCTGTTCACCGAGAGGTTGTGGGTATGAGTAACAAGGGGAATATTGAACCTTTCTATTCATTAGGCTCCAGTGTGTCTGTGCTATTCTCAGCAAGTGGAGACTGTTCTTAGGTCCCTGGGATCTGAATGAGAATGTTGTTGCCTTAAATATCCAAAATGACCACACCATTTGTAAACATTTAAAATGGCTGTGCCCTCCAGGCAGCCTAAAGTACACAGTACAGTTTGTCTCCTTCTTTGCTGTTTCCCTTTTTAGTCATTAGCCACCAGTGCAATCATCCATGCAGCCCTTCCTTGGCAAGCAGGGCTGATTTTTAGGTTAACTGTCAGGCCCTAACACCACTTGGAAATATACAAACTGTCTGTGCTGTCAGGATAACTGACAGTCTCCAGCTCCATTTTTCTGCTTATTCACTGTTTTCATTCAGGTTCTTTCTACTAGTTGGTATTTAATCCACTTCTGTATCCTTCCTTTCAAAGCTCAGGGCTCCAGGATTATCTTCTGTATTTGTATCGGTTGGTTTCTCTTTTCTTTGTTGAAGAGGGTCTGTGTAGCTTGTATGCTATTCTGCCATCTTACCCCCTGCCCACAGTCAAATGCTTTTGCATAGTCAATAAAACACAAGTAAACATCTTTCTGGTATTCTTTGCTTTCAGCCAAGATCCATATGACATCAGCAATGATACCGTTCATTCTGCATCCTCTTCTGAATCCAGCTTTCATTTCTGGAAGTTCTCTGCCAATAAACTGCTTCAGCCGTTTTTTGAATTATCTTCAGCCAGATTTCACTTGTGTGTGATATTAATGATATTGTTAGATAATGTCCACATTCTGTGGGATCACCTTTCTTTGGGATGAGTACAAATATGGATTTCTTCTGGTCAGTTGGCAAGGTAGCTGTCTTCCATATTTCTTGGTATAGATGAGTAGGTGCCTCCAGTGTAGCACCCGTTTGTTGAAACATCTCAATGAGTATTCCATCAATTCCTGGAGCCTTGTTTTTTACTAATTCCTTCAGTGCAGCTTTGACAGTGGTGGGAGTGCTTAGGCAATGTATATTTAAGAGATTATTGATATCTTTTAGTTTAAATCCATCGTCTTGCTATTTGTTTTCTCTTTGTCCTGTCTATTTCCTCTTTTTTATGACTCATTTTGGATTAGTTGACCATTTCTTCTGACTCCATTCTTTCTCCTTTGTTGGTTTATTACCTATTCTTCTTCTTCTTTTATATATCACTTTACATATGATGGAAGAACCTTGCAATGGTATCTTTCCATGTCTGCCCTTCTGTCCTTTGTGCTAAGGAGCTGTGGTGGCATAGTGGATAAGGCATTTGGCTGCTAACCAGAAGGTTAGTGGTTCAAACCTACCAGCTACTCCATGGGAGGAAGATAAAGTAATCTACTTTTGTAAAGATTTACAGCCTTAAAAACAAAATGGGGGTTGCTATGAGTCAGAATTGTCTCACTGGCAGTGGGTTTGGTTTTTTGGTTTTTGGTCCTTTGTGCTATTAATATAAATTTCTACATATATTATAAACTCAACAATACAATGTTATCATTTTTGTTTTAAACAGTCGATTATCTTTTATAGTGATTTAAATTAAGAGGATAATGCCTTTATGCTCACTCACAAGGTAACCATTTTCAGTACTCTTCATTCTTTGTATAAAACCACACTTGTATCTAGTATTGTTTTCCTTCTGCTTAAAAAACTACCTTTGATAGTTTTTGTTGTGAAGGTTAGCTGGTGATGAATTATTTCATCTTTTTCAAATCTGAAGTTACCTTTGGTTTTGAAAGATATTTTTGCTGGGAAAAGAATTAAACATGGAGAGTTTTTTCCTTCAGATCTTTAAAGATGTTGCTTTGTAGCCTTCTATCTTGCATTGTTACTGATGAGAACTTTACTGTAGTTCTTACCTAAATTCCCTTGTATGAAATGTATCCTTTATTCTTCGGTTACTTTTAAAATTTCCTCTGTGTCACTCATTTTGAGCAATTCAATTCTGATGTCCTTTTTTTGTACAGTTTTCTTCATATGTATTGTTCTTGAGGTTCATTGAGTTTCTTGAATGTGTAAGAATGTTCCTTGGCTCTGCTTCCTGGGAGACAGTCCCAAGCCCACTTATCTCTGTGACTTTTGGCTCTACCTGTTAGTAATTCTTTCCTTTTTCATCATCCTTTTTTGACTATTTCTGAAGAGAACATTGGAGAACATTCTCTTCTTGGGGGGTCAGCACCTTTCTCAGCCTACATCCTGCCTATAGAAAGTTGAGGCCCAAAGATAGTCTATCAGTCTCTTTTAATCCAGATTAGTAGAATCTTTGCAAACACAACTCTCACAAGCTTTGATTTTATTTATATTTGTGATTCTAGTACACTTTGTGTCCTAATAGCCACTCTATAATTCTTTTCAATAACTTTTTCTCTCTTTCATCTCTCTCTCTTTTCTTCATTCTCTCTCTCTCTCTCTCTCACCTCCACCTCCCTCCCTCCTTCTCTCTCGCTCTCTCTCTTTCTCCTATCAATTAGAGTAGTTTGGTCACCTCAAGCTTCTGGGGGACTATTCCCTTAAGATTACTAGGAGTCTTTATCTAGCAGAAAGGATGTGCTAAGCACCACCTTAATTATTGCAGGATTTTAACAAAGAGCCACACATTGGATTTGGTTTTCATCTGTGGCCATGTCTCACTGACAGTGTCCTGAATTTGATATTTGACCAAATTTTTTATTTTGAGAGAAAGGAATCATGAAATAATCCTGTAGTTTCTGGATTCTCTATAGATCTCTAAATTCTGTTTGCCAACCATCTGGTTCTCTTCCAAGCCGAGCATCTTGTTCTTGTATTGCTTTATGAAAGGCAGCTATAGCAACAACCAGCTCATGTTTGGAAAATTGTGGTTTCAAATCTCTTCAGCCTTGTAGATTATTGCAGGTGATAATTTGCCAAATGTTTTGTCATTTCAGGTCATTATTTTCTAGTCCCATAAAATTTCCTCATCATTTTTTCCCCAGCCTCTTATGAAAAGTCTTCACTATCTGTTGCCTTGGCCTTCAAATACTGTTACATGTTTTAGGGTTTTATTTGTAGCACCCCACCTCTAGTACCAAATTTCATATCAGTTAGCTATTGTCAGAATAATACTACCAAAAAGATCACCCCCAACTCAGAGATGTACAAAAATTAATGCAAAATGGATCAAAGGCCTAAAGAAAGAGCTAAAACTACTCAGTTCTTAGGAAAAAACATACAGATCAATCTTCATGATTTGGAATTAGTCTGTAGTTTCTTAGATATGACACCAGAAGCACAAGCAACAAAAGAAAAACTAGAAAAGCCAGACATAGTAAAAATTATAAATGTTTGTGCTTCAGAGGATACCATCAAGAAAATGAAAAAATAACCCACAGAATGGGAAAGAATATTTGCACATCATATATTTGATAAGGGAGTTACATCTAGAACATATAAAAAACAATTACAACACAATACTATCAATAATAAAAAGGAAAATAATTCAATTTAAAAATGGACAAAGGATCAGAATAGGCATTTCTCCAAAGAAAATATTCAAATAGATAATAAGCACATGACAAGATGCTCAAGATTATTAGTCATCATGAAAATGCAAATCATGGCAATGAAATGTCACTTCATGCCCACAAGGATGGCTAAAATTGAAGGAAAAAAAGATATATTACAACGAGTTTCTAAATATATGAAGCAAAATCTTATAAAACTGGGAAGCAGACAAATTTATAATTGTAGATTTCAGTCTCAATCTCCTACTCTCAATCACTGATAGAACAAGTAAACTGAAAATCATTAAGGACATAGAAGACAAGCAACCAAACCAAACCCACTGCCATCAAGTTGATTCTGATTCACAGCAACCCTACAGGATAGAGTAGAACTGCCTAATAGGGTTTCCAGGCCATAAATCTTTACAGAAGCAGACTGCCTCATCTTTCTTCTGTGGAGCAGCTGGTGGGTTTGAACTGCTGACCTCTTGGCTAGCAGCCTGATGCTTTAACCACTGTACCATCAGAGCTCCTTAAACAAACCAAACTCACTGCCATTGAGTCAATCCCGACTCATAGCATCTCCCATTGGGTTTCCGAGGTGGGAAATCTTTACAGAAGTAGCTGGCCCAGTCTTCCTCCCACAGAGTGGCTGGTGGGTTTGAACTTCTGGTTGGCAGTCAAATTCCTTAGGCTCTATGCCACCAGAGCAACAGTATCAGTCAATTTAATATAATTGACACACCACCTAAGGGGAGCATGCCACTTAAGAACAGCCAATGTACATTCTTTTCAAATGTACATGGAATATTTGCCAAGATAGATCATTTTCCAGGTCATAAACCAAGGTTCAATACATGTAAAAAGATTTAAGTCATCAAAGCATGTGTCTGACCACAAAGGAATTAAAAGATAACATTATGCTGAGTGAAATAAGTCAATCACAAAAGAACAAATGCTGTATAACTTTACTTATATGAAAAGGCAAAAAAAGGCAAATTATAGAGACCAAAGTTTATTAGTGGTTACCAAGGATGGAAGGAATGGGAAACAAGGAATTAACAGTGATGGAAAACTCTCATTGACTAAGGGTAACATTGCAACAGCCAATTACTGTAATTGCTGTCAATAAGTTTATACATGTAAAAAGTTGAATTGCAAAAGTTGTGTGATAGATATTGTGTTAGACTGGGTTCTCTAGAAAAACAAAACCAGTAAAGTTTATATGTAGAGAGAAAGAGAAATTTATCTTAGGAAAATGGCTCACACACTTACAGAAGCTGGCAAGTCCAAAGTTCTTGGATCAAAGGTCAAGCTGGAGGCTTTTCCTGACTCATGCAGCTGCAGGGGCTGAGGAGCTCAAGGTTGTCAGGCAGCATACTGGCCGTTGACTCCAACAAATGATGAATCCAAGATCTCCAGGCCGAATGATGGATTGTTTGCTCACAGACAGTTGTAGGCAACACAACAGGATCCCGATCCACAGAAGAGTGTCTCTTTTCCCAGGATGTCTATAAATATACCGGAAGCAGGCCACATTCCTAGGGAAACTCCCTTTCAATGGATTGGCTGCTCAAAACATATACATCTGATCCCATCATGGGAATAACCACATCACAACTGCTTAAACCACACAGAATTGTGGTCCAGCCAAGTTGACACACAGCTTCAACTGTCACAGATATATTTATGAAAATAACAACAAAAAAGTAGCAGCTAAGTCTGCTTATGTACAACCAAAAACCTCTTAGTATGTCAGTCCTTTCTTTAGAGGTTTAGGACCATGGTTTCATAGGACATCCCAATTAATTGGCCTAATAACAAGTTCAATGCTTCTGTTTTACCTCCTAGTTCACTGCATGGTGCCTGGGAACTAAAAAGCTTGCAACCTGCCATCCAGGGCACAACAATTGGTCTCTACTTGCCTAGAGCAACAGAGTAAGGAGTTAGGAATAGGGGGAGGAAATAGATTGTGTGGCTAATTGCTTCCATGAACGACTATCTCCTTCCTCATGAGACCAAAAAGGTGCCTGGTTACCACTACTGAACATTTTGATCAAAGATAACTATAGAATAATCCTGATCAAAAGGGGGAAAATGTAAAACAGAATTTCAAATTCTCATGGACTCCATTCTCTGGAGTTGTGGAGACTGGATGAACTCCTGAAACTACTGCCCTGAGATAATTTTTAAACTTTATACCAAAAATATCCCCTGAAGTCTTCTTAAAACCGTTTAGCTTAACTAGTACATAATGTCTGCTTTGAGCATTCTGATCTTTCACGATCTACCTACATGGGATCAAATTGGCAACAGCAACTTGAAAGATGAAGTATCAACCTTAGCGGGCAGTAAGTTTATGTTAATAGGGGAGAAACAACTCAGAAAAGAAGGGTGAGTATGCTTGTACAACTCAAAGAATGTAATCAATGTCACTGAATTGTTTATGTAGAAATTGTTGAACTGCTGTGTGTCTTGCTGAGTACATTCTCAACAAGAACAACAAAAAATCAAAACAGAAAAATCTGTTTAAATCAGAGATTTATTCAATCAAATTTAAATATCAAAACAAATTTTCCCAAAAATACTTTGAAATTAAACAACACAGTTCCAAATAATCCATGGGTCAAAGAAGAAATCAAAAGGCAAATTAGAACATAAAATGAGAAAGAAAAAAAATCAAAATTGGTGATGCAGCTAAAGCAGTGTCTAGAAATGTATATAAATATATATATATATATATAAAATCCACGGCCATTGAGTCAGTTCTGACTCATAGCAACCCCTACTGGGTCTCCAAGGTGATAAGGCAAGAAGTAGATTGCCTCATCTTCCTCCCATGGAGCAGCTGGTGGGTTTGAACTGCCAACCTTCTGGTTAGCAGCCAAACGCTCTACCCACTATGCCACCAGATTGCTTTTTAAAAATGTATGTTGTTGTGTGCTGTCGAGTCAGACCCGACTCATAGTGATTCCTCCTTGGGTTTCCCAGGCAGTATCACTACGGAAGTAGATTGCTCCATCTTCCTTCCAAGGAGTGGCTGGTGGGTTTGAACCGCCAGTCTTCTGGTTAGCAGTCAAGTGCCTTAGGCACTTCGCTACCAGAACTCCCTTAAAAATGTATAGCAGCAGTAAAAGCCTGTAATAGAAAAGAAGAATGTCTCAAAACAATAACCTCACTTTTCCACATTCAGAAATTTGAAAAATCAGAGCAAGGTAAACCCAACATTATCAGAAGAAAAGAAGTATTTAAGTTAAGAAACGAAATTCTATTGATCACTAGTTCAGCAATTTCAGTGAAATAGAAATCTAAGAGAGAAAATTAATGAACCAAAATCTGGTTGTTTGAAAAGATCAGTAAAACTAAGAAATATCATAGGCTGACTGATCAAGAAAACGTGTGAGTGAAGACACAAATTATCAATATCTTGAATGAGGGAAGTGACATAACAGATCCTATAGATATTACAGGATAAGAACATATTATGAACAACTTTATGCCAATGAATTTGAGAAATTAAATGGATAATTCCTTGAAATCCACAAACTAACAATCTTCACCCTGAATTGCCCTGTACCCACTGAAAATATCAAATTTTTAATTAAAATCTGCTAGCAAAGAGAATATCAGGCCCATACAGTTTCACTCATGAATTCTGTTACACATTCAAAGAAATAATAAAATCAATTATACCCATTTCTGCCAAAAATAGGATAGAATGGAATACTTCCTAACTCATTTTATGAGACCAGCATCATCCTAATACCAAAACCAGACAAAAACACTACAAGAAAGGTATAGTCCAGTATTCCTTATGATCAAAAACCAAAACCAAACTCACTGCCATAGAGTTGGTCCTGACTCATAGCAACCCCTCCTTGGATTTCTGAGGTAGTATCACTACAGAAGTAGATTGCCCAACCTTCCTTCCAGGGAGTGGCTGGTGGGTTTGAAATGCCAGCCTTTTGATTAGCAGTCAAATGCCTCAGGCACTTTGCCACCAGAGCTCCTGTATTCCTCATGAATATAGACATAAAAAAGTCAACAAAATATTAGCAAACATAATCTAACAATATATCAAAGGAATAATAGATGATGAACAAGTGGAATTTTCCTGGAAATGCAATGTTGGTTCAACATTTGAAAACCAATCAGTTTGAAAACCACATGATTATATTAATTGATAAAAAGCATTTAACAATATTTAATACTCATTCATGTTAACAATTCTCAACAATATAAAAACAGAAGTTAAGTTCTTTAACCTGCTAAAAGATGTCTACCAAAAAACCAACAGCTACCATTATATTTAATGGGGAAATGTCTTCCCCTTCATATTGGCAATAAGGCAAGGATGTCTCATGTCATTGACCACAGTTTACAATGCAACAGCTCCCCTCCCACTTCCTCCCCATAGTTACCTCTTCCCAGTGTCCATCCCTCCATACACTCCTG
>NW_006921604.1:1964829-1982751 GCF_000298275.1 Orycteropus afer afer | reverse complement strand
ACACACACAAGTAAACATCTTTCTGGTATTCTTTGCTTTCAGCCAAGATCCATCTTACATCAGCAATGATATCCTTCGTTCCACGTCCTCTTTTGAATTCAGCTTGCATTTCTGGAAGTTTGCTGTCAATACACCGTTGCAACCATTTTTGAATTATATTCAGCAAGATTTTACTTTCATATGATATATAATGATATTGTTCAATAATTTCCACATTCTGTGGGATCACCTTCCTTTGGAATGGGTACAAATATGGATCTCTTCCAGTCAGTTGGCCAAGTACCTGTCTTCCAAATTTCTTGGCATAGATGAGTGAATGCTTCCACATGTCATCTGTTTGTTGAAGCATCTCAATTCCCTGAGCCTTGTTCTTCACCAATTCCTTCAGTGCAGCTTCAATTTCTTCCTTCAATACCATTGGTGCTTGATCATATGCCACCTCCTGAAATGAATGAACATCGACCAATTCTTTTTGGTACAGTGACTCTGTGTATTCCTTTCATCTTCTTTTGATGTTTCCTACATTATTCAATATTTTGCCCTTAAACTCTTTCAGTATTGCAACTCAAGGCTTGAATTTTTTCTTCAATTCTTTCAGCTTGAGAAATGCTGAGCATGTTCTTCCCTTTTGGTTTTCTAACTCCAGGTCTTTGCACATTTTATTATAGTAATTGATTTTGTCTTCTCAAGCTGCTCTTTGAAATCTTCTGTTCTGCTCTTTTATCTTGTCACTTCTTCCATTTGCTTTAGCTACTCTTTGTTCAAGGGCAAGTTTCAGAGTCTCTTCTGACATCCATTTTTGTCTTTTCTTCCATTTTTTTTTAATGACCTTTTACTCTCTTCATGGATGATGTTCTTGATGTCCTCCCACAGTTACTCTGGTTTTCAGTCACTGGTGATCAGTGCATCCAATTTATTCTTTAGATGGTCTCTAAATTCAGGAGTGATACAATCAAGGTCATATTTTGGGTCTCATGGACTTATTTTAATTGCCTTCAGCTTCAACTTGAGCTTGCTTATGCACAGTTGATGGTCTGTTCCACAGTCAGCTCCTGACCTTGTTTTGGCTGAAGATATTGAGCTTCTCCATTGTCTCTTTCTACAGATGTAGTCAATCTGATTCCTGTGTACTCCATCTGGTGAAGTCCATGGGTATAGCCACCATTTATGTTGTTGAGAAAAGGTATTTGCTATGAATAAGTCATTGGGCTTGCAAAATTCTATCATGCAATCTCCAGCATTCTTTCTGTCTCCAAGGCCATATTTTTCACCTACTGGTGATTTTTCTTTGTTTCCAACTTTTGCATTCCAATCACCAGTGATAATCAAGACATCTTGATTATATGTTTGTTCAATTTCAGAGAGCAGAAGTTGCTAAAAATCTTCCATTTCTTCATCTTTGGCTTTGGTGGTTGGTGCGTAAATTTGAATAATAGTAGTACTAAGTGGTCTTCCTTTTAAGCTATTCGATATTATCCTATCACTGACAGCATCATGCTTCAGGATACATCCTGAAATATTCTTTGTGATGATGAATGCCACGCCATTCCTCTTCAATTTGTCATTCCCGGCATAGTAGATCATATGGTTGTCTGATTCAACATGGCCAAAACCAGTCCATTTCAGCTCACTAATGCCTAGGATATTGATCTTTATGTGTTCCATTTCATTTTTTGACAACTTCCAATTTTCCTAGATTCATACTTTGTACATTCCATATTCCAATTATTAATGGATGTTTGCAGCTATTTCTTCTCATTTTGAGTCATGCCACATCAGCAAATGGAGGTCCTGAAAGCTTTACTCCATCCACATCATTAAGGTTGGCTCTACTCTGATGAGGTAGCTCTTTGCAAGTCATATTTTGAGTGCCTTCTGACCTGAGGGGCTCATCTTCTGCAACTATATTAAGCAATGTTTCAGGGCTATTCACAAAGTTTTCCAGTAATATATCAGACAGGGTTTAATTGCTATTCATAAGGTTTTTACTGGCCAATTCTTTGAGAAGTGGATGGCCTCTTCCTTCTTCTGAGTCTGTCTTAGTCTGGAAGCTTTGCTGAAACCTGTCCACCATGGGTGACCCTGCTAGTATTTGAAATACCAGTGGCATAGCCTCCAGCTTCACAGCAACACACAAGCCACCAAAGTATGACAATCTGACAGATGAGTGGTGGAACAATTGGGTAGCTATGTCCAAAAACAAACAAGCAAGCAAGCAAACCTTGACTTCTGCTTCATATTTTAAAATGTAAAGACTATCATTTTTTAGGAGAAAATTTTTGTGACAATGAATTTAGCAAAGAATTCTTAGGATACCAAAATCATGATCTAGAAATGAAAAACTTTGAAAAATTGTACTTGAAATAGTAAAAGACACTGTTAAGTGAATGGAAAGACAAGCTATCGAGAAGAAAATATTTGCAATCACATACTTGACAAAGAACTTATATCCCAAATATACAAAGAAGTCTCAAAATTCAATTTTAAAAAATTTGAAAAGACGTTTCATCAAGGAAGATATGTAGATGCCAAATAAGCCCACAAAAAGATGTTCAACATCAGTCATTGTTGTTAAGTGCTCTTGTATTGTTTCTGACTCATAATGACCTTATGTACAATGGCACGAAACACTGCCTGGTCCTATGCCATTCTTACATTTATTGCTATGGTTGAGCCACTGTTGTGTCAATCTATTACACTGAAGGTCTTCTTTTTTCACTGACCTTCTACTTTGTCAAGCATGATGTCTTTCTCAAGGAAGTGGTCCCTCCTGATAACATGTCCAAAGTAAGTAGTGGCATATCTACACAAAATAGCACCTATAGCAATTAAAGTTTTAAATTGCTGAATGATCTGTCACAGTTGGTGATGGATACTGTAATGACCAATAGAAACTGTTCACTGGCACCACCCCTCAACGGGTCCCTAGGGCATGTATTATACCTTCCATACTCTAGATATGCCTCTGAAAGTAAGTAAACGATGTCTTGCCATCCTTGTATCTAAGAAGCATTTTGGGTGTTCTTTTTCCAAGACAAATTTGGTTGTTCTTGTCAGTCTGTGATATAGTTAATATGCTTCACCAATACCATAATTCAAAGGAATCAGTTCTTCAAACTCACTCCCCTCCAGTTGGTTCTGACTCATGGTGACCCCCTTTGGGTTTCCAAGGAGGTAAATCTTTACAGAAGTAGATTGCCCAGTCTTCCTTCCACAGAGTGGCTGGTGGGTTTGAACCACCACCCTTCTGGTTAGCAGTCAAATGCCTTAGTCACTACACCACCAGAGATCCTTAATTATTCTTCAGTCTTCCTTATTCACTGTCCAGTTTTCACATGCCTATGAGGCAGTTGAAAATACTGTGGCATGGATCAGGCAAACCTTAGTCCTCAAAGTGGTATATT
This sequence comes from Orycteropus afer afer, assembly GCF_000298275.1. Taxonomy (NCBI): domain Eukaryota; kingdom Metazoa; phylum Chordata; class Mammalia; order Tubulidentata; family Orycteropodidae; genus Orycteropus; species Orycteropus afer. Next base: position 1,979,347 of record NW_006921604.1, on the reverse strand, counting down.
TACTTTTTAACACTTTAAAGAGGTCTTTTGCAGCATATTTGCCTAATGTAATACTTCATCTGATTTTTTGACTGCTATTTCTATGGATGTTGATTGTGTAAATGAAATGCTTGACAACTTAAATCTTTTCACCATTTATTGTGATGTTGCTTTTTGGTCCAGTTAGAGGATTTTTCTGTTCTTTTTGTTGAGATGTAATCCTTAGTGAAGGCTGTTGTTGTTGATCTTCATTGGTAAGTGCTTCAAGATGTCTTCACTTTCAGCAAGCAAAACTGTGTCATCTGTATATCACAGATTGTTAATGAGTCTTCCTCAAATCTTGATGCTGTGTTCTTCATACAGTCCAGCTTCTAAGATTATTTTCTCAGCATGCAGATTAAATAAATATGGTGAAAGCATACAACCATGACATACACCTTTTCCAATTTTAAACCATGTGATGTCCCTTTGATCTGATCAAACAGCCATCTCTTGGTCTATGTACAGGTTCTTGATGAGTGCAAGTAAGTGTTCTGGAATCATTCTTCACCATGTTATCCATGATTTTTTGTGGTCCACATAGTCAGATGCCTTTGTATAGTCAATAAAACACAGGTAAACTAACATATTTCTAGTGTTCTCTGCTTTCAGCCAAGACCCATCTGATATCAGTGATGATATCCCTCATTCCAAGTCCTCTTTGCAATCCAGCTTGAATTTCTGGCAGTTTCCTGTTGACATACTGCTGCAACTGTTTTTGAATTGTCTTCAGCAAAATTTTTCTTTCATGTGCTAATAATGATATTGTTCAATGATCTCTGCATTCCATCGGAACACCTTTCCTTGGGATCAGAATGTATATGTATGTCTTCCAGTAGGTTGGCTAGGTAGCTGTCTTCAGATTTCTTGGCATAGATGAGTGAGTGCTTCCAGTGTTGCATCTGTTGTTGAAACATCTCAAATGGTGTTCCATCAATTCCTGGAGGCTTGTTTTTCATGGATTCCTTCAGTGCAGCTTGGACTTCTTCCTTCAGTACCATTGATTCTTGATCATATGCTACATCCTGAAATGATTGAAAGCTGACCAATTATTTTTGGTATAGTGACACTGTATCCCTTCCATATTCATTTGAGGATTCTTGCATTGTTCAATTTTTTTGGCCATAGAATCCTTCAATATTGCAACTCAAGGCTTGAATTTTTCTTTAGTCTCTTCTGATACCAATTTTGATCTTTTCTTTCTTTTTTAAAATTTTTAAAAATAACTTTTTATTGTAATTTGCATGAAAGTTTACAGAGAAAATTGGTTTTCCATCCAACTGTTCATACATGTTTTGTTTTGTGACATTGTATGTAGTCCCCACAGTGTAACAACAGTCTTCCTGCTTCCTCTCTGTGTTTACCATTTCCCATTATCCTTTTGTCCTATCCATTCCTGCCTTCTGGACTTTATCCATTTTGATCCCTTTTACTGCCTTTTGATATCCTATGGTTCATTGTTTGAAGGAGTGCTACCTCCTTGGTGTTATTGTTTAGCCCATAGGCCTGTCTGTTGTTTGGTTGAAAGTTAAGCCATGGGGTGAGTTCACTTCTAGGCTTGGTGAGTGACTAAGGGCCATAGTCTTGGGGGTTCCACTAGTCTCTATCAGACCAATAAACCTGATCTTTTCTTTCTTTCTTTTATGATTTTGAGCAAAGAATAACAAATAATCTGCAAAACAAATCATAATGTGGATGAACCTGGAAGACGTTATGCTGAGTGAAATAAGTCGATCACAACAGGACAAATGTTGTATGAGTCCACTATTATAAAAAACCAAGGAATGGTTTACACAGGGATGGGAGGGGAGGGGAAGGAAAATTATTAACTAGATTAGAGACATGTATTAATTTGGGTGGAGGGAAAGGCAACAGACAAAAAGGGGTTGAGCAGCACAATATCACCAAGGAAAAGTAAGACAGAGAGAGGTGTGCAAGAGTAACAGACAACAAAGGTAAATACTATTCCATATACAAACATTAATCTACAAGTGGATACATAGGTAGTCAGGTAAGGTGATCAGGTATGGGTAGGCAAATGGGACTTTTTTGGCTTTTTAATGACCTTTTGTTTTCTTCATGTATGATGTCCTTGATATCATTCCACAACTCATCTGGTCTTTGGTCATTAGTGTTCAATGAGTCAAATCTATCCTTTAGACTCTAATACTTAAGATTGTATGTTAGTCATTAGAGACTAAAGTTAAGACCACAGTGAGATACCCCTGCCCATCTATTACAATGACTAAAACTAAAAAGATTGACTATATGAAATATTGGTGAGCATGTGGAGGAGCGGGAAATCCCATACATGCTGATGGAAATGTTAAATGGTAAAGCTATCTGGAAAACAATTGGACAGTTTTTATAAAATCAATGTAGAGTAGCTAAAGCAAATGGAAGAAATAATTAAATAAAAGAGCTAAACAGGAGATTTTAGAAGGTGGCTTGAGGAGACAAAGTATTATAATGAAATGTGCAAAGATCTGGAATTAGAAGACCAAAAGGGAAGAACACATTTGGTATTTCTCAAGCTGAAAGAATTGAAGGAAAAAAATCCAGCTTCAAATTGCAATAGTGAAGGATTCTATGGGCATAATACTGAATGAGGCAGGGAGCATCAAAAGAAGATGGAAGGAATACACAGAGCCACTGTTCCAAAAAGAATTGGTCAATGTTCTACCATTTCAGGAGGTAGCATATGATCAAAACCAATGGTACTGAAGGAGGAAGTCGAAGCTGCACTGAAGGAACTGGCAAAAAACAAGCCTTCAAGAACTGACAGAATACCCATTGAGATGTTTCAACAAACAGATGAAGCACTGGATACTCTCACTCATTTATGCCAACAAATTTGGAAACAGCTACCTGGCCAACCAACTGGAAGATATTTGTGCCCATTCCAAAGAAAGGTGGTCCTACAGAATGTAGAAATTATAGCACAATCCATTAATATCACACCAAGTAAAATTTTGCTGATGATAGTTCAAAAACAATTGCAGCAGTATATTGACAAGGAACTGCCAGAAATTCAAGCTGGATCCTGCAGAGGACATGGAACAAGGGATATCATTGCAGATTTCAGATGGTTCTTGGTTGAAAGCAAAGAACACCAGAAAGATGTTTACCTGTGTTTTATTGACTATGCAGAGTCATTTGACTATGTGGATCATAACAGATTATGGGTAAGATTTCAAAGAATGGGAATGCCAGAAGGCTTAATTGTCCTCATGAGGAACCTGTGCATAGACCAAAAGGCAATTATTTGAGCAGAACAAAGGGATAGTTTGTGGTTTAAAATCAGGAAAAATATGTGTTTGGCTTTTATCCTGTCACAGGTTTTATCCTGTTTTATTCAGTCTGTATGCTGGGCAAATAAACTGAGAAACTGGACTACTATATGAAGAAGAACATTGAATCAGGATTGGAGGAAGACTCATTAACAACCTGTGATATGCAGATGACACAACTTTGCTTGCTGAAAGTGAGGATGACTTGAAGCACTTACTAATGAAGATCAAAGATTACAGTTTTCTCTATGGATTGTATCTCAACATAAAGAAAAGAAAATCCTCACAACGGACCAATCAGCAACATTATGATAAATGGAGAAAAGATTGAAGTTGTCAAAGATTTCATTTTACCTGAATGCACAATCAGCACCTATGGAAGCAGCAATCAAGAAATCAGACATCATATTGCCTGGGCAACTCTGTTGTAAAAGACTTCTTTAAAGTGTTGAAGAGCAAAGACACCACTTTGAAGACTAAGGTGCGCCTAACCCAACCCACGGTATTTTCTATCACTTCATATCCATGTGAGAGCTTGACAATGAATAAGGAAGATTGAAAAAGAGTTGATGCTTTTGAGTTGTGGTGTTGGCAAAGAATATTGAAAGTACCATGGGCTGCCAAAAGAACTAACAAATCTGTCTTGGAAGAAGTGCAGCCAGAGTGCTCTTTGGAAGGGAGAATGGCCAAAATTCATCTGACATACTCTGGTCATGTTGTCAGAAGGGACCATTCTCTGGAGAAGGATATCATGCTTGGTAAAGAGGAAGGTCAATGAAAAAGGGGAGGCCCTCAACGAGATGGATTGACACATGGATGGATTGCAACAATGGGCTCAGGTATAGTAAGGATTGTGAGGCTGGCACAGGTGGGAGGAATGAAAAAAAATTATATATATATATATATATATATATATATATATACACACACACACACACACACACATCTCCTTAATATGAAATGTTGTCAGTGAATCTCTGTGCAAGGTCCAGCCATGACTTCACTGCACCCACCCACCCTGCAGTGGCCCCGTTGTCCTCACAAGCTGATTCAGCCTAAAATGCACTGTCCACCAGTGGCCAAAGTACAGGTCAACAGATGGTCTTAGGTGTAGAATATTTCTCAGGTTTTATAACACTTCTTCCACCAAGGCTGACAGTATAGCAGCTTTGTTAATGGTTGTTTTCCGCAGTCCCAGCTCATCACAGTCCAGGTTTGAGGTTTCTCGAAGTCTGTGCCTTAGCAATTTTCTTCTCCACTGCGTACAGAAGGCAGCAACTTCCAATTCCTCTGGGTCTGAGGAAGGTTGTCTTAAACCCTGCAGGAGAGAAAGACAATTAACTAAGTACTGGGTGACTCTGCCCAATTTCCCAGTGTCAGCTGACTGAAGCTGTGTCTTATGGGATTCCTCCAAATGGTGTTGGGGCTGTTTTCTTGGTATTCTAGTCAAGGAACCGTTTTTGGAGAGGTGCTCTGAACTGGAACCCCTTCATTCTGAAAGGAGAGCAAAGGAAGGATCTGTTGTGGGATCTTTTGTTTGTCACAATAGAATGTTCTGAGAATATATCCAATTTGTGAGTATATGTGTATTTTTTATGTTTATTATTGTAAAAAAATAAAAAGAACACAATCTTTTCTAGTTCAACATTTTTTTACATGTACAATTCAATAAAATTAAATACATCATGTTCTGCAACCACTACCAATATCCACTGCCAAAATTTTCATCCCCATAAACAAGAATTCTATGCTACCCGAACAATGACTCCCCCTCTTTTCTCATCCCTTGTGCATGTGAGAGCTGGACAATGAAAAAGGAAGATTGAAAAAGAGTTGATGCTGGTAACCACTATATAACTTTGTCTATTCTAGGTACTTCACATTAATAAAAAAACAATTCTCTCCACTCCAAATTTTGCCTCCCTTTGGACCTTATGTCATTAGTTTTACTTCATCCAAACTAACCATGAGTCTTTAGAACAAGGGTCTAAACAAAAGTAGGATACAGGTGCACACTGTGGGCACTCAGCTGGTCTTTGGGCTCTCCTGTAAGTGACTGGCTTGTAGACAGTTGGTGCTGCAGGATCATCAGAAGGCTTGGGCTGTGCCATGAGACCAGAAGTAGTAGATGGTACCTGGCTACCATTACTGAATGATTTGATAAAAATAATTCTATAAAATAATCTTGATCAAAAGGGGGAAATGTGGAACAGAACTTCAAATTCTCATAGACTCCAGACTTTCTGGAGTCATTGAGGCTGATGAATCCCCAAAACTACTTCCCTGAGTAAATCTTTAAACCTTAAACCGGAACTATTCCCTGAAGACATCTTTAAACCAAGCAGTAGCTTAGTTTAATGAGAAAAGAATGTCTCCCTTGAGTATTGTATTCTTTTAAAGGATTATCTGTATGAGATAAAATTGACAACAGTAACAGAAAGGTTAGATGAGAAGCTTAGCAGGCAGTGAGTGTGTGTTGATGATGAAGAAACAGTTTGGAAAAGGATATCGAAAAAGGTGAAATTGAAGGCACAACTTGAAGTATGTAACCAATGTCACTGAATTGTACATGTATAAATTGTCAAATTGATGTGTGTTTTGTTGTATGTATCTTCACCAAAAATAATAATAATAAAAAAAAATTACCACAGTCAGACACACATATGCACACAAAGATGTCTTTGGGCTGTGGAGTGACACTGCTCTATAGGAATGAGGCCTGAATTCATTCCTGTGTGTGGCACATGTTTGATGAAGTTCTTTTTCCTAATTAGTTTTTTGTCCTAATTACAAGGTTTCTATAATGTAACAGTAGGGCATGACATTTTCTCATTTGCACTGTCATTTGTGTGGACCAGGCTATACAGGAATCCACTGAGGCCCAGTGAGTATCACAACTTGTCCAGGATAAGTGGCAGAGGTGGCACTAGGGCCCAGGTCCCCTGACCCCTGGTGAGGTCACTTTCCATTATATCTACCACCACCCCTCAGAAACAGCTCTCCCATGATTCACAAGGCCTCCTAGAACTAACTGTGCTTGTTTCTGCCTCTGTTGCCCAGGGTGGCAAGAGCTCTTGCTCCTGGGTCTGCAGCATGGTGTCCTTACCCCAGCGGGCAGGGCTCAGGCTGTGAGCATCTTCAGCAGGTGAAAGTATGGTATCATTTGGGGTCCAATTTAAGTCCCTCATACATTTATATAAAACCTCAAAATTCAGAAAGGAAAATTTTATTTTCTTTCTGTGTATACATCTCTCCTGGCTGTTTTGCAGCTTCTAGATTATTACTCTTATTAATAGTAGACATTCATCATCCAGGCAGTCCCCAGGTTACGAACATCTGACTTATGTACCACCCATAGTTATGAACCAACCCTGTAAAGCTGATTATATTACAAATTCAAGGTACATACAATGGTTCATAATAACAAATGGCACTACTTTGTGACACACATCAAAACATGATGATGATGATGTTAAAGTAGTTTTAGGGTATTTGGAAGTGCCTCTTTAATACTTTTTATGCATAGAAAGGTACACCATATACTAAGACAAACATTTGACTAATTGGTGCTAGATACGAACCATACCTAACTGTTCTAATTTACGAACAAATATGACTTAAAGACAGATTTAGGAATGGAACTTGTTTGTAATCCAGAGACTGCCTGTATTGGATTATTTTGTTGTTGCTCTTATGAGCAAATGTGGCTTAATTGTGTCATAAATAGACCAATACACTTTTAAAATGTGAAAATAACACATATCAGGGTAGGAGAAAGAGTAAGATGAACAGATTTTTTTCTCCCCAGGTCTAGGTCTTTGCGAAAGCACAATTGAGACAGTGTAGCCCTCTTTGTAAGTTGCCTTCTGCTAATGGTGTTGTTACAGACTCTGCTGTGATAAGAGGTATCATTGGATGAATGACAAATTACAGTCATCTGGCAAATGCTTTTTTTTTTTCCCCCCATTTCCCACAATTGCCAGAACTTCTATTGGATTAAAAAGCTAGAAAAGTAATTCATGGATGTGCTTTTGCTCCATTTGTTTTCTGCTATTTTATCTCCTCACATTTCCAACTGCTTGTTTGTACTTATAGCAGATATTCTCACTGGAGTCAAAGAAGGGCTTGTCTCTGGCATGACTTTGGGCCCTTAAGTCCACCAGCAGGTGCTACATTGTACCAGTGTCTGAGGTCCATCTGAAACAGTCAAGCTAAACCCAAAGTCAGAAGCAATCTGCTCAGCCTTTGTTCTGTGGGATCCAAAGGGGCCTAGAGGTTGGCATCTGGCTATCTGAGAGACACAGCTGGATCTAGGCTTCTCCTATACTTGCTGATTCTTCTCTGGGCTTTTTTCTCATGCTTCTTTATATTCAGGGGACTCTAGAACTTGTAGCTAAAGTATTTTTAAAATGTTTTTCACTGGGCATGTCTATTGTGTACTCTTTGAATCTAACTTGTACAAAGTTTCTTTCAACCTGGAATGAAAATTCTCTTTCTATTTATTTAGCACCTCTATGCACGGCCTCACTACTCTAGGTCTCTGGCTTCATCAAGTCTACATTCTAATAAAAGAGTCATATAAATAAGTAAATTCAAGAAACAGAAACAGACAAATTTATAATCACAGTGATGAGTGCTATGAAGGAATCATACAAGAAACTAAAATAGAGGAAACTAGGGGTGACTTAGTTTATATATAGTTTCATTCCTTCTGAGGTGGTGGAATTTGAGTCTACGGGGTGGGAAAGAGCCAAGCTTGGGAAAATTTTGTAGAAGTGGAGGGAGCAAGTGTGCCTCTCACACAGAGAGAATAGCACTTGTAAAGGCCTTGGGCAGGGTATTCTTTAGGTACTCAAGACTGCTTCCATCGTCCACTTAGCATATAGTTCATCTGGATAGCTACAGAAAAAGCATTTAACAAATTCAATATGCATTCATGATGCAAAGCTCAGAAATCTAGGAATAAAGGAAAACTTTCTTAACCTATAAAGGGCTTTAATAGAAAAACCCAATAGCTAACATCATACTTAATGGTAAAAGACTGTTTTCCCTCCCAAATCAGGCACAAGGCAAGATATCCACTCTCACCACTTATATCCAACATTGTACTAAAAGTTCTAGCCAAAGCAATAAAGCAAAACAAAGAAATAAAAGGCATTCCAATTAGAAAGGACAGAATAAAACTATCACTATTCATAGGTGACATGATCACTGCATAGAAAATCCCAAAGAATCCACCACACACACACACACACACACACACACACACAATTATAGATTATGTGAGTTTATTAAGGTTACAGGACACATGATCAAAATTCAATTACATTACTATATATTACCAATAAACAATTGGAAGTTGAAATTAAAAAACAGCACCACTGAAAACAGCAGCAAAAAAAATATGACATACTTTAGTATACATCTAACAAAATCTGTATGCTGAAAAGCACAAAACACCAATTTTAAAAAAATACCTAAATAAAATAGAGAAATATTCCATATTTATGAGTTTGAAGACTCAGTATTATTAAAGTGACAATTCTTTCCTAACTGATCCATAGATTCAATGCAACCCCAACAAACTCCCAGCAGAATATTTTTTAGAAATCAAAAACTTTATTCTAAACTTTATAGAAAAAGGGAAAGGATCTACATTAGACAAAATAATTTTTAAAAATAAGAACAAAGTTGGAGAACTCACACTCCCTAATTTCAAGACTCATTTATAAAGTTACAATAATCAAAACAGTGTGGTATTTGTAAAAGAACAGAAACATTTATTAATGGAAGAGAACAGACTGTAAGACATTGGTTCACAAAAATACAGCTAATTGATTTCCAACAAAGAGCAAAGGCAAATCAATGGAGAAAGGGTAGTGTTTTCAACAGATGGTGCTGTAAGTATTAGACATCCATATGCAAAAAGTGAACTTCAATCCATACTTTGCTCCATCTACAAAAATTAATTCAAAATGAACATAGATCTAAATGTACAATCTAAAACTATGAAACTTCCAGAAGAAAGCATAGGAGAAAAAACTTTATGGCCTTGTGTTAAGCCGGGATTTCTTAAATGTAGTACCAAAAATATAGTCTACAAAAAAAAAAAAAAACGAGATTTAACTAGAATTTCAAAAATTTACTCTTAACAGAAAATAAAAGCCACAGGATAGGAGAAAATATTTGCAACACACATATCTGACAAAGGGAGTTCTGGTGGCATTGTGGTGAGGCATTCGACTGCTAAGCAAATTGTTGGTGGTTCAAACCCACCAACTGCTTCACAGGAGAAAGATGAAGCAGTCTGCTTCCATGAAGATTTACAGCCTTAGAAACTCTATGAAGTCACTCTGGATCAAAATCAACTTGATGGCAGTGAGGTTTTTTTTTTCCAGTTTTATATCTGACAAAAGCCTTGCCACCACACATATAAAGAACTCTTAAAACTGAGTAACAAGAAAACAAACCACCCAGCAATAAATGAACCAAAAATTGGAATGGATACTTCACTAAAGAGGACATGTAGATGGCAGTTAAGTAGATGGGAAGATGCTCAGCATCATTAATCACTGGGGAAATGCAAATCAAAATGACAATAAACTTCCACTACATGCACACTACAATAAATAATAATAATAAAATAACAAACCCACTGCCATCAAGTCAATTCTGACTCATAGTAGCACCCATTGGATTTCTGAGGCAGTAAATCTTTAAAAGGGAGCTCTGGTAGCCTAGTGCCTAAAGCATTTGACTGCTAACCAGAAAGCTGGTGGTTCAAACCCACCAGCCACTTCTTGGAAGGAAGGTTGGGTAATCTACTTCTGTAGAGATACTGCCTCAGAAACCCAAGGAGAGGTCACTATGAGTTGGATCCCACTTGATGGCAGTGAGTTGAGTTAAATCTTTATGGAAGTAGATTGCCCAGTCTTGCTTCTGCAGAGTGGCTGATGGGTTTGAGCCACCAACCTTCTGGTTAGCAGTCAGATGCCTTAGGCACCGTGCTACCAGAGCTCCTTACACACTAGAATGGCTAGTATTTAATAATATTTTTAAAAATCTGCCAAGACCAAGTGCTGGTGAAGTTATAGAGCAATTGGAACTCTCAGACATTTCGAGTAGGGAGGCAAAATGATGTAGCCACTTTGGAAAACAGCTTAGCAGTTTTTTATAATGTTAAACAAACATCTCCCTCATGATCTCCAGAAGTGTTCCTCATAGGTAGTTACACACACACATACAAAAAAAATGCATGTTCACACAAAAACCTGCATGAGAATGTTTATATGACTTTATTTATAATCTCCTAAAACAGAAGCAGGGAGCTCTGGTGGCATAGTGCCTAAGGTACTTGACTGCTAACCAGAAGGGTAGCGGTTCAAACCCACCAGCCACTTCTCAGAAGGAAGATTGGGCAATCTACTTCTGTAGTGATACTGCCTCAGAAACCCAAGGAGCAGTCTCTATGAGTCGGGGATGGCTCGATAGAACATAACAACAACAACAACAAAACCACCCAAGTATCCCTCAACTGATGAACTGATAAACAAGTTGTGGTACATCTATACAACGAAATACTACTCAGCAATAAAAGGAAGGAAGTACTGATATACATAACAAGCTGGATGGATTTCAAATGCATTAAGCTAATTGCAAGAAGCCAGACTCAATAGGTTGTGCAGTGTATGATTCACTTATATGATATTATGAACTAGCAAAACTATGGAGACAGAAAATTGATCAGTGGTTGCCAGAGGTAGGGGTGCTGGGGTAGGGTTTGACTACAACATGACTCAAGGAAAATCAAGAGGGTCACAGAAAAATTCTATATATTGATTGTTGTTGTGGTTACATGACTGTGTTCCTTTCTTAAAACTCATAGAATTGCCAGAAGAACTAGATGGTACCCAGCTACCACTGTCAACCACTTGCAAGGGAATAAGTGCAGGAGATTTCAGATCAAGTGGGAGAACAATGTGGAACAAAACTCAAAATCATTTAAAAAAATAAATAAATAAAAGAAAGACCAGGTTTGCTGGTCTGATAGAGCCTGGTGAGACCTCTGAGACTATGGCCCCTAGTTATCCTTCAGGTCTGGAACTGAACTCACTCCTGTGGCTTCCAGCCAAACAGTAGGCAGGCATATGGGGTAAACATTTACATCAGGTAGATGTACTTCTTGGGGTGATCAATTGTGGGAGAACAGAAGGGCAGTGTTTGCACAGGGAGATAACTCGGAGGGCAGGAGTGCATGAGAGGGTAGGACACAGGGAAGAGCTAACTACAGAGGAAGTGGGAAGAGAGCTGTTCCACTGTGGGGAATTGCAGTCAGTGTCATGAAACGAAATGTGTATGAGCTGCTGTATGGAAAATGAATTTGCTTTGTAAACTTTTAGCCAAATCACAATAAAAATTAAAAAAAAACCCCCAAAACTTACAGAATTGCAACCAAAAGAAGAGAATTTAACTCTAGGTAAGTTATACCTCAAAGAAATGTCCTATACAGTTCTCTTCCATCACATAATATCTCATCAATGAAGGTAAGGACTGGGCTGCCACCTGTGCTGAGCTATTCTTGATGATTATCCAAGAGTGCTCATTGAACAGGAGAGGCCTCAAGACTCAAGTTGTCCCTCTTGCCTTGGCTATCTGCCTTTGGAGTGCTATATTTCACAAATCTAAGGCTTCTACCCAGAGATGGACTTGGGAGATAAAAGAAGACTTGCCAGTCCTGTACCTTGTCAGGAACTCTGGTGGCAGATGTGAGGAAGGAATGAAATAGAATTTAATAGCCACCAATAAGATTGTGTATCCTTGTGGAGGACTGCAATTTACTACATTTCTCTTGTCCTGTGACCCAAGGACATGGTACCATGCATGTGTGCTCTATGCCAACTCCCATTCTTGGGCCCAACACTCACCCGGAGACTTGCAGCTTCTGCAGCTCTCACGGTCTTGGAGACAGCCCGGAGGAGCTGCTGTGCGTTTTCCACCAGGAGCTCTTCAGAGGATTTGCTTCTTTCCAGGGAGGCCTTTACACTTGGAGATTATAGGAGGAAAGCAGATAACATTTTGCAAGGTAAGGGATGCCATCCCAAGCAGATCGTCAACTCCCTGAAGGAATTACAATGCGAGCTTTTACCCAGAAAGCTGAGTGCCTCTGTGGAGATTATTCAGAGAAGGAATGTTTTAAAGGCCTACTGAAAGATTCATGGGAGCTCTGGTGGTGTAGTGTCTAAGGCTACCCAGAAGGCTGGTGGTTCAAACTCACCAGCCACTCCTCAGAAGGAAGACTGGGCAATCTACTTCTGTAACGATAACACCTCAGAAACCTGAGGAAGGGTCGCTATGAGTCGGATCAACTCAACGGCAGTGAGTTTGGTTTGGTTTTGGAAAGTTTCACAGCTCTTCAAGGTAAGAGTTGAGTGATAGGATTTAACTCATAGAGGAGAACAGTTTAATTCTTTCAATCAATCCAACATAATATATTTAATACAACTTGGTAAAGATTTACCAAGTACCTACTGTGTATGAGGGTCTGGATGGGGTATGAAGGCACTGCAAAGAAAATCGTGGTCTCCAAAGCTTCTAATCAAGTTAAAACAACAGGCATAAAGATTGTTGGTTTCTGAGACTCTCTTGCTAGACTATAAACATCTTTTCTCTTTCAATTCCCCTAGTTAAAGTGAGAGGACTTGAATTCAGAAGGGTGCACAGAACCTACCCTGAAGCCTTCTTCCCAGGATGAGTTTACAAGATAGGAGTTCAGAGCCCTGCCCACAGAGAACAGAAACTAACCAGGCATTTGAAAGTCTGAAGAAAGATGCCTTCTCAATAAGGATAGTAACTGTGGTGAGTTGAAGCAGTATGGTTAGAGCCGTGCATTCACAATGATACTAAAAATGCAAACCACTTGGTCACTGTTGAAGGATAATGAAGAACTGGCTATGTCTTTTGAAAACTGGTAAAGGAAAGAATCAAACAATGAAAAAATAAGTGAAAAAAGAATCACAGACCAGGAAAGGACTTCCATCCCAGATCTTCCCATTGAAGAGCTGCAAAGAATGCATCTTATCTATTTTTGCATTTTCAGTGCCCTGCACAGTGCCTGACACATAGCAGATAATCACCACACTGGGTTAAGCTGAACAGTTGAGTGCCTTCAGACAGTGTTTCACTGCTATTCATAAGGTTTTCACTGGGCAATTCTTTGAGAAGTAGAAGTCCTCTTCCTTTTTCCAAGTCTGTCTAAGTCTGGAAGCTCTGCTGAAACCTTTCCACCATGGGTAACCCTGTTGGCATTTTGCAACACAGTGGCATAGCCTCCAGCCTCATAGCAACACATAAGCTACCACAGGAGGACAAACTGACAGACAAGTTCATCTTGCTTAGTTGTCCCTAACCCCTCTGCATCTACCTACCTCAGGCCCTGGCCTTAATATAGAGCCATACCCAAGTGAAAAGCAGCCTTCAAGCCCCAGACCTGCCTACCTCAGTCCCCTGCCTTGATACAGAGCCACCCTCAAGCGAAAACCAGCCTCCAAGCCCTGGACCTGCTTACCTCAGGCCTCTATCTTAATATGGAGCCACACCCAAGCGAAAAGCAGCCTCCAAGCCCCAGGCCTGCCTACCTCAGTCCCCTGCCTTGATACAGAGCCACCCTCAAGCGAAAACCAGCCTCCAAGCCCTGGACCTGCTTACCTCAGGCCTCTATCTTAATATGGAGCCACACCCAAGCGAAAAGCAGCCTCCAAGCCCCAGGCCTGCCTACCTCATGTCCCGGCCTTATTAAGAGAGCCTGTGATAGTTGGAGCTGTTTGTCAACTTGGCTGGACCACAATTCTGTGTGGTTTAAGCTGTTGTGATGTGGTTATTCCCATGATGGGATCAGATTATTATGTTTTGAACAGCCAATCTGTTGAAAGGGAGTTTCCCTAGGGGTGTGGCCTGCTTCTAGTATATCTATGGACATGCTGGGAAAAGAGACATTCCTCTGTGGATCGGGATTCTGTTGTGCTGTCTACAACTGTCCGTGAGAGAACAGTCCACCATTCAGCCTGGAGATCTTGGATTCATCATTCGTTGGAGTCAATAGCCAGTACATTGCCTGCGAACTTTGCACTTGCCAGCTTCTATAAGTGTGTGAGCCATTTTCCTAAGATACATTTCTCTCTCTCTCTCTCTCTCTCTCTCTCTCTCTCTCTCTC
>NW_006921604.1:1928705-1963828 GCF_000298275.1 Orycteropus afer afer | reverse complement strand
GCTGTAGTAGCCACACAGAACTCACAGATTATGGGGTTTATTAGGGAAGCAACAGGCTACAATTCAAGTTCAGAAATGCACTAGGTCTCTTGCAGCCAGCTGTCTCACTTAGCAGCCAGCAGTCTCTCTCTCAGCAGCATGTGTTTCTCTCTCAGAAGCACATATCTCTCACATCTGTCTCTCAGCAGCACATGCCTCTTGCATCTTTCAGCAGCGCATGTCTCTCACATCTCTCTCTCAGCAAGTGCATGTCTCTCAGGAGCATGTTTCTCTCAGTAGCACGTTTTTCTCAGCCAACAGTCAGAGAGACTCCTTCTGCCTCTAGTAGGGCTCCTTTTGAGCCTGGCAGAGTGGACAAACTAACTAATCCCAACATCAGAATTCTACACACCTGAGAGAGAGAGTGAACTTCCCAGAAGATTGCTTCATGCTACTCTCAACAGAAAGACCCCAGGTGGATAACTTTAATAATAAGGAGCTACTCAGTTGCTCATGGCAAATTCCACCATAGAATTTACAAAGACTTATGGCTAGAAAAGCCAGACCAGGTAATTCACACTGCAGAGACAATGGAGAAGCTCAATATCTTAAGCCAAAACAAGGCCAGAAGCTGACTGTGGAACAGGCCATCAATTGCTCATATGCAAGTTCAAGCTGAAGCTGAAGAAAATGAAAACAAGTCCACAAGAACAAAAATATGACCTTGATTATATCCCACCTGAATTTAGAGACCATCTGAAGAATAGATTTGATGCATTGAGTACCAATGCCTGAAAATTAGAGGAATTGTGGGATGACATCAAGAACATCATCCATGAAGAAAGCAGAAGGTCATTAAAAAGACAGGAAAGGAAGAAAAGACCAAAATGGATGTCAAAAGAGACTCTGAAACTTGCTTTTCAATGGAGCAGAATTCTTCACACACCTGAGAGAGAGTGAACAAATGGAGAGTAGCTAGAACAAATGGAAGAAATGACAAGATAAAAAAGCTGAACAGAAGATTTTAAAGAGCAGCTCAAGAAGACAAAGTCAATTATTATAATGAATGTCCAAAGACTTGAAGTTACAAAACCAAAAGAGAAGAACACACTTGGCATTGCTCAAGCTGAAAAAACTGAAGAAAAAATTCAAGCCTTGAGTTGCAATATTGAAAGATTTTATGGGCAAACAATTGAATAATGCAGGAAACATGAAAAAAAGACAGAAGAAATACAGAGTCGCTGTACAAAAAAGAATTGGTCGATGTTCGTCTGTTTCAGGAAATGGCACATGATCAAGAACCAAAAGTACTGAAGGAAGAAGTCAAAGCTGCACTGAAAGAATTGGTGAATAACAAGGCTCCAGGAATTGATGGAATACTCATTGAGAGTTTTCAACAAATGGATGCTATGCTAGAGGCACTTACTCATCTATGCCAAGAAAGGTATGGAAGCCAGCTACCTGGCCAACTGACTGGAAGAGATCCATATTTGTACCCATTCAAAGAAAGGTGATCCAAAAGAATGTGGAAATTATCGAACAATATCATTAATATCACATGCAAGTAAAATCTGGCTGAAGATAATTCAAAAATGGTTACAGCAATATATTGACAGGGAACTTCCAGAAATGCAAGTTGGATTCAGAAGAGGACATGGAATGAGGGATATCATTACTGATGTCAGATGGTTCTTGGCTGAAAGCAAGGAATACCAAAAAGATGTTTACCTGTGTTTCACTGACTATGCAAAAGCATTTGATTGTGTGGATCATAACAAATTATAGATGACATGGAGAAGAATGGAAGACTCATGAGGAACCTGTACATAGACCAGGAGGCTGCCATTTGAACAGAACAAGAAGATACTGCATGGTTTAAAATCAGGAAGGGTGTGCATCAGGGTTGTGTCCTTTCACCATACTTATTCAGTCTGTGTACTGAGCAAATATCTGAGAATCTGGACTATATGAAAAAGAACATGGCACCAGGATTGAAGGAAGACTCATTAATGATATGCAGATGTCAGCAATATGCAGACAACACAACTTTGCTTGCTGAATGTGAAGATGACTTAAGACATTTACTGATGAAGACTAAAGACTACAGTCTGCAGTACAGATTACACCTCAGCATAAAGAAAACAAAAATCCTCACAACTGGCCCAATAAGCAGCATCACGATAAATGGAGAAAAGACTCAAGTTGTCAAAGATTTCAACACCCATGGAAGCAGCAATCAAGAAATCAGATGACATATTGTGCAAGGCAAATCTGCTGCAAAAGATCTCTTTAAAGTGCTGAAGAGCAAAGATGTCACTTTGAAGACTAAGGTGCGCCTAACCCAAGCCATGGCATTTTCAATTGCCATGTGAAAGCTGGAAAATGAATAAGGAAGACCAAAGAAGAGTTGATGCTTTTGAGTTGTGGTGTTGGCAAAGAATACTGAAAGTACCATGGACTTCCAGAAGAGCAAACAAATCTGTCCTGGAAGCAAAGCAGCTGGAATGGTCACAAGGGACCATTCCCTGGAGAAGGATATCATGCTTGGGAAAGTGGAAAGTCAGCAAAAAAGGGGAAGACCTTTAATTAGATGGATTGACACAGTGGCTGGAATGATGGGTCAAGTGTAGCAAAGATTGTGGGGATGCCACATGACCAGGTGGTGTTTCATTCTGTTGTACATAGGGTTGCTATAAGTTGGAGCCAACTCAACAGCATCTAACAACAACACACAAAATAAAGGATGTTACCCAAGAGTGTGGAGTTCCATTAAAAACAAACAAATGAAAAAGCATCTATATGAAACCAAAAGAAGCTCTGGTAATGTGTTGCCAACCAGAAGGTTGGTGGTTTAAACCCACCAGTTGTTCCACAGAAGGAAGATGGGGCAATCTACTTCCATAAAGATTTATCACTCAGAAACCCAATGAAGGTCACTATGAGTTGGAATCAACTTAGTGACAGTGAGTTTGGTTTTGGTTTTGCATATGAAACCAAAAAGTCAACAATTACTCTAAAGCAAAGATGAGAAGACAAGGGTGCAGGGAAACTAGAGTACTGGAAATGGAACAACCAGAATGCAATTAAAGAGAATGTTGATACATTGTGAAAAATGTAATGAATGTCACTGTACAATTTGTATGGAAATTGTCAAATGGGAACCTAAATTAATGTATAAACTTTCATCAAAAACACAATCAAATATTGTTTAAATTTTTTTTTTCAGAGTGTATGTCAAACACCAGATCCTGAGCATCTCCTGGAGCACAAGCCACGGAAGAATTGTAGAAGAAAGACATAAGCCAGTCCACTGTGCCATTAAAACAATTGAGGACAATATATCTGTGCCTGGGATCATTAATGGAGACATTATAAGCTTAAAGGAAGCAGAAAATGATTGGCAAATTACTAGACAGATGGTGTGCTGGTTGCAAGAGGATTCTTAGCAAACCTGCAGTGCCTTTCAGTGTAATTAGATCCTAGTGAAATGTATCTGGAGCTGGGATGACACTGCTCCTGAGCTCAGTGTTTTTATCAATATGTAATGCACATGATGGAAAAAGTAACTTCAGGGGAGAAAAAGGCATTTAATACTGTGTGGAGCACATCAACAGTTTTAGATTACCTTATAGATCACCATGGCAAATAACTAGACTTTGTCAAATATTTTTATTCATTCTATACCTTCCCACAATTTTACATCCTTGTTGTGACAGAAATCTCTGGCTCCAAAAATCATTTCTGGACCCTAAACTCAAAGATTCTGATTTGGTAGATCCAAGATGGATCTACTTTCTGAAGACTTCCCAAGATGGTTCAGATGCTGGTCACCTGGGACCAAACACGGCTGCACAGATCCTATTATGGACTGAAAAAGAATGTAGTTTGCTGCCCCATTTTTCCTAAAAAGAATCATTTAGCATTTTTAAATAAAACTTTATATTTTAGTACCAAGAAGTATGACTCATATCCCAGCCAAACCAACCAACCCAATGCTGTCAAATTGATTCCAGTTTTTAGTGACCCTGCAGGACAGAGTAGAACTGCTGCCTAGGGTTTCCAAGGCTGTAATCTTTATGGAAGCAGACTACGTCATCTTTCTCCTGCAGAGTGGCTGATGGGTTCAAATTGCCAACTTTGGTTAGCAGCCAAGTGCTACGCAACCAGTGCTCCTTAAACCAAAACAAAACCTAACTCACTATCATCAGCTGTAAATTAACAAGAAGTACGTTTTTTAAATAGCTGCAGAAAAGTAGCAGAACAAATGCTAACATCCATATATAATGAAAGAGAATGAAAAAAAAGTTTTTCTATTAGAATTGCATTCAAGGCTTAGACTAAAAGTCTAATTGAAATTTAAACTGGTACTTCCTAATTGAATTACAGACCTCAGTGGTATTTGTTTTAAATTGTATGTAACCAAACTTAAGGAAGGAGCCCTGGTAGCGTAGTGCCTAAGGCACTTGACTGCTAACCAGAAAGCTGGCGGTTCAAACCTACCAGCCACTCCTCAGAAGGAAGGTTGGGCAATCTACTTTCATAGTGATACTGCCTTGGAAACACCGAAGGAGGGGTCATTATGAGTCAGATCCGACTCAACAGCAGTGAGTTTTGGTTTTTTGGTTTTATATCTTAAGTGGAAAATATTTGGTAGTTAGTCTTGAGGTGATTATGTACCTGGGAGCTCTGGTAGCATAGTGCCTAAGGCACTTGACTGCTAACCAGAAGGCTGGCGGTTCAAACCCACCAGCCACTCCTTGGAAGGAAGGTTGGGCAATCCTACTTCCATAGTGATACTGCCTCAGAAACCCAAGGAGGGGTCGCTATGAGTTGGGGCCGACTCGACGGCAAATAACAACAACAACAACAGTCTTGAGTTGATTATGTACCTGAAATATTATTTCCTGGAGAACAGTAGCCAAGTTTTATTTTTAATTTTAAAATATTTTATGTACCCTGGTTTTGTTGATGTTATTTTTATGCATCAAAACAGTGGTAACAGTCTTAACTATCAAGCATTTCCACAATATGGGAATATTGTTAATTGAAGTTTGTTACTGGTGAATGTGCCACTATAGGTATTAAGGATCTCAAGGCTGAAATTAAACTGTTCTATAATTATATTTTGATGTTGGTCTATATTACCAACATGAAAGCTGTTATAAGGAGACAATTATCTAAAGCTACTTAATTCCAGAATTGGGCATATTAAAAGAATTAATCTTAACATAAATTCTGTGCTGCCTTAGGTTTTCTTAGGCAAATCACATTCATAGTGCTTTCATTCTGAAATCAATGTATTTTTAAAGATAACTAATATTTCAAAGGAAACAATGCTGGTTCAGTGGTAAAATTCTCTCCTTCCATGCAGGTGACCAGAGTCTGGTTCTCGCCAATGTACCTCAAGTGTAGCCACCATCTATTGGTGAAGTATCGCATGTTGCTATGATGCTGAACAGATTTCAGTGGAGCTTCCAGACTAAGATGGAGTAGGAAGAAAGGCCTGGTGATCCACTTCTGAAAACCAGCCAGTGACAACCGTGCGGGTCATAGTGGCCTGATCCAATTGTGCAAGGCGTCATTGTGAGTTGGGGGCCTACTAAATGGCTGCCAACAACAATGTTTTCATTAGATGTGATTAGTATATAAACTAACATAGAGCCCATGGTCAGAGTTTAGACATGATTATATGGAGATCAATTGTTTGTGTTTCTAAATTAACCCCTGAAATAAATTGTACTAGTTGTACAATTGTGAGCACAGCATCATTTTGGAGTAAGTACATGGTGTTCTGTACGGAGGAGGAATCAGTGTTGAAGGGCAACACAAGGTCTAACATGTCTGATTTTCAAAAATCCTTATGGCTACTTAGTGTTCACACCTACCCACCAGCCACTCCTTGGAAGGAAGATTGGGCAATCTACTTCCATAGGGATATGGCCTCGGAAACCCAAGGAGGGGTCGCTATGAGTCAAATTGACTTGACGGCAGTGAGGTTTTTTTTTTTGTTTGGTTGTTTTTAATTCAGGAACAAGTTTTCCATATTAAATCTTTCTTATATATAT
Source organism: Orycteropus afer afer (assembly GCF_000298275.1). Classification (NCBI taxonomy): domain Eukaryota; kingdom Metazoa; phylum Chordata; class Mammalia; order Tubulidentata; family Orycteropodidae; genus Orycteropus; species Orycteropus afer. The sequence goes on along the minus strand of NW_006921604.1, from coordinate 1,957,784 downwards.
TATCAGGTATCACATATTTCTCATAAAATGAGAAATGATACTCACTTAAATATGATTTAGATATTCTACAATAATTCTCTATATTTTCAGCATTTATTTAAGATTCCAAAAATAAATGTAGACTTTTGGGAAATAAAAATTTTTTCATAGACAGGCCTGTAAGGTGAATAATAAAACCAAGGATGTATGCGATCCTTAGAGCAATGAACCATAGAGATCAAAAGGGCAGCATTTGCCCCAGGATAAAGCTCAGAAGGCAAAGGAAAGAAGGATGAAGGGAAATGGTCAACCCAGGGAGGAAGTGGGAAGAGCTGTTACACTGTGGGCATTGCAATGAGTGTCACAAAACATGTATGAATTTTGAATGCAAAAGCACTTTGCTCTGTAAACTTTCACCCAAAACACAATGAAAACTTTTTTTTAAAAAAAAAAAAATTGTTTAAAGGTAAACAAATTATGCTTGAATTTCTCCCTCTGGACCTTGAGAAGCAGGGCGCTACAGTTCGTTGCTTCCTACCTGGAGATGATGTGGAGCTGGTTGCTCATTGTTTGGATCTTCTCAACCACACACAAAAGCTCCTGGGAGCATCTCTGATCTATGCAGTTCTTAGCAATGATATGGATAAGTTTGGTGAAGTTTTGTCCCAAAGTTGCAATTTTTCTAGCAGATGTAACAAGCTGATCTTTGGTCTACATCAAAAGAAATGAGAGAGTCAAAAAGTAGAATTAAATATGGTCCAGCAATTCCACTCCTACTTATATATCCAAGAGAAGTGAGAGCAGAGATGCAAATCAATCCGTGGGCACCAGTGTTCGTTGCAGCACTATTCAGAATAACCAAAAGGTAGAAGCAGCATAAATCCCATCATCGGACTAATAGATAGTCAAAATGTGGTGTATACATACAATGGAATACTATTCAGCTATAAGGAGAAATGCAGTCTAGATACATGCCACAACATGGATGAACTCTGAATGTATTATGCTGAGTGAAGTAGGCCAATCACAAAAGGACAAATATCATATGATCCTACTTACATGAACTATCTGCAATAGGCAAGTGTATAGTGCTCAAAGTTTATTAGTGGTTGCCAGGCACAGTCAAGAGAGAGGGGGAAAGGAAGACACAATGCTTAGGAGGCACTAAACTGTAAAGGGTGATGAAAAAATTAAAGGACAGCTAATGGTGATGGTTGAATAGTATTATCAACATAATTAATGGCATAGAACCATACATGAGAAGATTGTTGACAAGGTCAATGTTTTGTTACCTATATATTTACCACAATGAAAGAACAAGAGTTAGAAAAGAGCCAAGGAGGGGTCGCTATGAGTTGGGGCCAACTCGATGGCAAATAACAACAGCAACAACACTCTGTCCTATAGGAATTGACTCTAAAACAATAGGTTTGTTTTTTGGTTTGGGGCCCTCACATGTGGTGCAGTGGTTAAAGTTCTTGGCTAGTAACAAAAAATCAGTGCTTTAAACCCATCAGCCGCCCCACAGAAGAAAGACATGGCAATCTGCTATCGTAAAGATTCCAAAAAAACAAAAAACAAAACAAAAAGAGCTCCCACCATAAAGATTGTTGTTGTTATTTGCTATCAAGTCGGACTCAACTCATAGCAACCCCTCCTTGGGTTTCCGAGGCAGTATCACCAGATCTCCCACTGTAAAGATTACAGCCTTGAAAACCCAATAGGATAGTTCTACTCTGTCCTATAGGAGCTCTGGTAGCATAGTGGCTAAGGCGCTTGACTGCTAACCAGAAGGCTGGCGGTTCAAACCCACCAGCCACTCCTCGGAAGGAAGATGAGGCAATCTACTTCCGTAGTGATACTGCCTCGGAAACCCAAGGAGGGGTCGCTATGAGTCGGGGCTGACTCGACGGCACTTAACAACAACAACAACTCTGTCCTAAAAGGAGCTCTGGTAGCATAGTGCCTAAGGCACTTGACTGCTAACCAGAAGGCTAGCAGTCCTTGGAAGGAAGGTTGGGCATTCCTACTTCCGTAGTGATACTGCCTTGGAAACCCAAGGAGGGGTCGCTATGAGTCAGGGCGACTCGATGGCAAATAACAACAACAACAACACTCTGTCCTATAGGAATTGACTCTAAAACAATAGGTTTGTTTTTTGGTTTGGGGCCCTCACATGTTTTTTTCCAAGACAGCAGTGGCAAACTCTAAAGGCTCCAAAGCCTGCTTGGCACCACTTATTCCAGCCCCAGAATGAATATCAGGCTAGCTACTCCCACGTTAGTAAGAAATTTCATCTCCTGAAAACCAGCAGAGCAAAGTGGCCAGTGGCCAGCCCGCTGTGTGGGACTGACAGGCAGGCAGCCCAACCTGTTGGTCATGATCTGGCCCATTCTCCCCAAGGAGCTGCGTGGGGCTCATGGCCAGCTTTCAGAAGACCTAGGGCAGAGACCAGGCTTCCAAGGAGAGCCAGGCATGGGAACATCCATATCAGGAGAAGGTCTTTGCTGTGGCAAAGTGCAAGGACTACAGTCACATGCAGAACTCCCTAGTTTGGAATAGGTAATTAATGGGCTGGTGTAAGAGGCACTCATTAATAAGCTGATTTGAAATAATCACCTTTTGGGGCCTTACTTTCTTCATTTGAAAAAAGGAATTTGGACAAAATTAGTTCCTGTTTCCTTTTCTTTCTTTTTTATTGTTTAAACAACAGAGCCCTTTATTCAAACAAAATATTAAACATAATGGTGAATGTTGAGTCAACTGACACAGATTTAAAATGGGCTGCTCAGCTCATATGGAACCTGAACCAAATCTCATCTTTTGTCTAGGATGAGCAGCTAAGTGGCCCTTTAACAGGCCATAGGAAAAGTAGATGAGGGTGGAAAGACAAAAACCCAAGAAATGCCGTGATCCTTGCTGTTGTAGCCACCCCCAGATACAGGATGGATTCTTCCACCCAAAATTGAGTTCAGAAGTTGAGACTGATGATAACACATACAAAACCAAGGTGATATAAAAAGACTTATTCTTCACATAATGAGGCTCTCTGGGGAGAGCAAGGCAGCCTCCCAAGTAGATAATGAAAATGACTTGAGTGAATAAGGAAAAGAGACTGGCCTGGGGCGTTTGCATTAGGGGATCAGGCGCCAGGGTAACTGCGTGGGACACAGCTTGTGTGGTGAACTTCTCACCAGCACCAAAGGGAGGAATAACTGGGCTTTTCCAGATGTGGGGCAAACAGGGGAAAGGAGTGAGGGGCCTGAAAGCTGTCAGCAACCATCAAAAATGGGGTCAGACTCTATTACACCTGCCCTGTGGAGGGACTTCTAAATGCACGGAGAGTGGGCATTAAGGATTATCAGGCAGAGTTTACACTTTGCTTGCCCAGTACTTTTTGTAATGACTGGCCCAGGAGTTGGGGGAGACTTCAGCTCATATCCTGGCTTCCTCTTCTCTGTTATAATGCTGCCCTATTTCTCCAGTCAGAAAGATCACAGTCCTAATAAGTTTAATGTTATTGTTGGCTGTCATAGAATTTGACTATTCTGCCTCAGGAAGTCCTAAGTCCACTGCTCCCCTGCTACCAGTTGTCCCTTACTAGCCATTTTTAACTCATTGGTGGTGGTGGTGGTGGTGGTGTTTTACTCAAGAGCATCAGGCACTTTGGTTGTTGAAATCTAGTCGGTAGTAAGAACAGGATTTGGGGAGAAATCTGCATAACCATTCCTTCTTACTACTAAGTGATCCTTTGATTTTCCTTCTGTCTTTTCCTTTTATATGACCAACTCCCCCAGGGAACTTCATGAAGTGGAGAGATGATTGACAGATCAGGGTTTGTTACTCCTGGGACCTCAACTACATACCACTGCCAGCACCCAAATTCTGTGTTAATTAGAATATCTGAGAAATTTGGAAAGAAAACAGGAGTCAGCCATGAAGAAGTCACTGTTCCCACTTCTGATCTGATGACCTTGTGATAACCATCCCAGGAAGAAACTGACTGATTGTGGTGGACTGGGGTTGGGAAGAGGAGCTGTGCAGTGAAAGATCTGAGTCTTGGATGTGTGGATGCGGTGGTTGGCAGCTGCTGGGTTTGGCTTTACAGTCCTTTCGTCAGGAAATGCTCGGAATCTGCCCCCTTTCTATTCTGTAATCACCACCAGGATGGGGACATGGAGTCCCCAGCAGCCCAGCCATGGATTTTGGAGCCATTAGTACCTGGCAGACTCACACTGGAAGGAGTTTTCTAAGTGGCTGTTAGTGCTATTCCCTCTCTTCCACACATTCAGTAAATGGACTTCTTTTATTTTCAATGCTCCACACCTTCAGTAAATGGACTTCTTTTATTTTCAGTGCTGGTGCATCAATATGAAACAATGCTTGACTACATTTAATCAAGGAGAGGGCTAAAGAAAATTAGAACAGACCACAAATAATAGAAATTGGCCCCCAAAAAAGCCACTGGGCAGCAGCCCCTCCCCCGATGCTGTGTTGGCCCTGGAGGGCTGTCCTTCAGGGGGCCACAGTCCTTGTCATCTATTTGGGGGAATGTTTAGAAGGGTGAATGGCTCCCAGACTATCCTTCTGAGATAGGAGTTCTTGATTGACTAGGTTGCAGCTTCTAGTACATTAGTTTCCCAGGGGAAATAAAACAAGATCTCAGTAATTGAGCCCAGAAGAGGAGGGAGAGAGAAGTGAGGGTGGATTTTATGATACCCCCAGATAGAGAATGAGCAGAACACATAACAAAGCTGAGGGTCCAAGAGCTCCTCAGTCTGGCCCTTCCTTCAGGGAGCTGCCCAGGCGTCCCGCTCGTGGAGGGCATTGCTGGGAGTCCTCCTTTCTCCCATGTGGCACCCAGTCCTCCCACCACCAAGAACTGCCCAACTGCAAGTACCAGGATGTATCCTCTCCTCCTCAAACTCTGAGCCATCAGGAACACCTCCTTGGCCATCTCTCGGGTGATCTGAGTGATTTTGTTCCCATTGTCCATGTTGCTGTCCTTCTGGGAAGGCTGGTCAGGCTCAGCGTGCAGCCCGGTTGGAAGGTTGGGGGAGTCGGAGGCGATGCTGCTGAGTTGCTGCTGCTGGAGAAGAGAGGGTTAGAACTAACAACATTCCTGATACTCAGGCCTTTAAATGACAGTTGGAGTGTTAATATACACATATGGATGTGTGTGTGTGTGTGTGTGTACACACACATGTATATATATATATATATACACACACACAGATATATGTGTATAGATATATACACACATGTATATATAATATATATGATTATATATGTACACATATTATATAAAAATAATATGTATTTATTATATGCATATACATATATAAGGAGCTCTGGTGGCACAATGCCTAAGGCATTTGACTGCTAACCAGAAACTTGGTGGTTCAAACCCATCAGCTGCTCCCCAGAAGGAAGATGAGGCAATTTACTTCCATAAAGATTTACTGCCTCAGAAACCCAATGGGGGTCACTATGAGTTGGAATCAACTCAATGGCAGTGGATTTGTTTTTTGGTTTTATATGTATGTATGTATGTATGTATGTATATATATATATATGTATGTATATATAATTTTAAAAAGATGAATGGAAGTCAGGAAGGCTTCTTGATGTCCCCGTCCTAGCAATTCTTGGCAAACTTCTCCATATGTGCGGAAAAACAGTGGGAGGAGGAAAGATAATGAATCCCTATCATATCTCTTCATATCCAGAAGCTGCATAAACAGAAACCTGGCATGTTCAGCTCCCAATATAACTAAAACATCACATTTTCCTTTCTCTGTATTTTCAGGTCTTAGTTGGGAAAAGGGACAATCTGTAGCCTCTTGAAAAAAATTCCAGAATTCCTGAATGCTGCAACTTTGTGAACTTAAGGATTTTTTACATCAATTCTTCTGTATAAAAGGTCTTTGCAATTCTGATGTGAATAATTATAATTTTTTTCCATTCACTTGGCTACTGTTACTTTCTACTGAAAGTGCTCTGGTGGCACTATGGTTAAAGCATTGGGTTACTAACCAAAAGGTCCATGTTTCGAATCTATGAGCTGCTCCATGAGAAAAAGATGAGGCAGTCTGCTTGCATAAAGATTTACAGCCCTAGAAACCCTACAGGGCAGTTCTACTCTGTACTCTAGAGTCACTATGAATTAGAATTGACTCAATGACAGTGGGTTTTAGTGAGGAAAAAAGAGCAGCCCCTGAGTCTAAAAGTGGATTTGGCATTCACAGCTAAGTCATGTTATTCTCCCATTGGGCCCTTAGTGGAGCCTCTCCTAGGCCACCTAAGAATCCAGTCCCCAGAATAAGGGTAATTTATACTATACTTTGAGGTAAATCCAATCACAAAGAGTCAAGAAGCTGGCCTTGCTTGGCTCTTTGCTTTTCCTATTAGGTCCTGAGTTCTAGGTGTAGGTGGGAAGGGGACCATGGATGGGAGAAGTCAGTGGCCTACTTCTATCCCTACTCCTTCCCAAATACCTTAATGTATTTCATGTACTGTAGCATACTAGTTAGTGTAGTGGTTAAGGCATTTGACTGTGAACCAAAAACGTTGGTGGTTCAAACCCACCAGTTGCTCCACAGAAGAAAAATGGGATGGTCTGCTTCCATAAAGATTTACAGCCTTGGAAACCCAATGGGGTTGCTACGAGTTGGAATTGATTTGATGGCAGTGAGTTTGGGTTTTTTGGTAGCATACAAATGTTTCAGAAAGGAAATCTATCTATGTGTGTGTGTGTGTATATATATATATATATATATATATATATATATATATAACTGAGAAAAATATGAAAGATCATAAACGTGATTAAAAAAAAAAACTCACTGCCATCGAGTTGATTTGACTCATGGTGATCCCTCCTTGGGTTTCTGAGATGCCTTTGTACTGCCAGCCTTCTGGTTAGCAGTCAAATGCCTTAGGCACTATGCCACCTGGGTTCCTATAGAAAATATAAATTGGAGGATGCAAGCTTATGATTTTATCTGGTTGGAGACTAGTAAATCCAGTAAACATTTCACCAAGAAATCAGTTGCCACGGAGTTGATTCTAACTCATGATGACCCCACATGTATCAGGGTAGAACTGTGCTCCATAGGATTTCCAGTAGCTGGTCTTCATTTGTGCCACCCCAAACAAAACCTACTGCTGTTGCGTTGATTCAAAGTCATAGCAACCCTATAGGACAGAGTAGAAACTGCTACCATCAAGTTTTCAAGGCTATAAATCTTTATGGAAGTAGACTGACACATATTTCTCCTGCAGAGTGGTTGATGGGTTCACACCATCAGCCCTTTCAGTTAGCAGCTGAATGCTTAACCACTGTGCCACCAGGGCTTCTCTTTAGCATCCTATCAAGACCCAGAATCACTTACTGTGCACCTGTGATGCATCAGACATTTTGCTTGGAATGAAGGACCTAAAGACAAGGGAGACAGCTTAGCCCTTCTGTGCTAGTGCACGTAGCGGATCATCTGGCTTTGCTATTGTTTTTGTGTTGGCTTCTTTTATTAAACTATCCCCACCTTCTGAAAACTTGTGATGTTTACCTTATTGGCCCTGTTGTAGACAAGGTGGGATGTGCCTGAAAGCTGGGTTGGGTGAGTTGAGGCCTTTTGTGGAGTAGGATTGCATTACACTGAGGGCCAGAAGGCCACCCAAGTGTGGACACAGAAGTAGGTGAAGAGAAGGGGAGATAACTCAACTGAAGAGAAGGAAGGGAGAAAATGGCAAATACTTGATTTGGTGGTTCTTGAGCCAGCAGTTAGGAAATTGGGAAATATTTTCAACTCATGTCCCCTATTTAACTGTCAGGAGCCTTAAGCATCCAAAACAAGAAATTGTCTCCAGGTTTTTTAGTACATAATGACAGAAGCCTAGGACGGTGTGTGGAGATCCCACATCTGTGCTAAAGAACTTCTGGGTTATGATTTACAAGTGCCCAGAAGATGCACAAGCCCATTCCCGAGCCCATATCCTTCCTGCCTTGGAGCGCTCTGACAGACACTCCTGTGGAAGGTGCTGTTCTGGGTTGGGTGGGAGGTGTGTTTCTGTCTCAGCAAGTGGGAGAGTGGAGCAGACACAGTCACAAGTGGTGATCCCCCCTTCTCTGAATGCCCTGGTGTTCAAGGGTGGGCCCTTAAAGCAGCATCATTTTCCTGTTATTTCTCAAACTGGAACTGTGTGAAGGACAGTGCTTCCTTGGGGTAGAAACCTTGGAATGTGAAGCCTTGCTCTTTTACCCAGAAAAATTCAGGAGAGGTGACACTCCCTCATGGAGAGGTGACGAGGGCTGAATGAGCTAGCTGTTTTCTGAGATTCTGGATGCCGACTGACCTGGGAAGCCAGCCTCACCCTACCCTTTGGGTGAGATGTTCCTGTCAGGGGGTTTGGATGAGAATGTTGTGAGAGCAGGGATGTACCAGGTAAATTGATAGAAACAGAATGTGTTAAGTTAGTTAATCCACAGGCAGGTGTCAGAAAGACCCTAAGTACAAACAAACAAGGAAGGAAAGGAGGAGCCTGTGGGATATTTGAATTTATGTTACCAAGAGGGATAGAACAAGGTGAACCAGAAGATTAGTTGTTGTTGTTAGGTGCCATTAAGTTGGCTCTGACTCATAGCAACCCTATGTACAACAGAATGAAACACTGCCTGGTCCTGCGAAAGTTTTCCAGTAATATATCAGACAGTGTTTCACTGCTTTTCACAAGGTTTTCACTGGCCACTTCTTTGAGAAGTGCATGGCCCCTTCCTTCTTCCGAGTCTATCTGAGTCTGGAAGCTCTGCTGAAACCTGTCCACCATGGGTGACCCTGCTGGTGTTTGAAATACCAGTGGCATAGCCTCCAGCCTCAGAGCAACACACAAGCCACCACAGTACAACAAACTGACAGATGAGTGATTGCTGTTGTTGTTGTTATGTGCCATCGAGTCTGACCCAACTCATAAGGACCACTCCTTGGGTTTCTGAGGTGGTATCACTACAGAAGTAGATTGCCCAACCTTCCTTCTGAGGAGTGGCTGGTGGGTTTGAACCGCCACCCTTCTGGTTAGCAGTCAAGTGCCTTAGGCACTATGCCATCAGAGCTCCTAGATGAGTGATAGTTGGAGACAAAACAAAGAGGACTCAGGTTCCAGGAAGAGGAAACTATCTCTGCCCCACTTCCTACTTTACTACTTTCTCAATGGGGTTCCTTCTCATGATAATGAGATTTTAATGAGAAAAATGAAGTGAAGAGTAATGAGGCAAAGAAACAATCTTTGGACAGCTTCATCTTAGGAGCGGACCAAGGGAAGGGTTTGGGGGATCTGTGCAGCCAAGCAAGAGATCATGAAGCAGACAGATTAGATTGTGCATAAAACGCTGGCTGAACAATTCTGCTTAGAAACTTCTCGGGCACTGCCAACCTATTATATCTCCCACTAACTTTGGTCATGGTTGATGTAAGTAAATCAAATGTTTAGGATCAACAATCCATAAACTGTGCTGTCTGGTGCCTAAGAAGGAAACAATGTGTGAATAGAAGGTGTTCAGCAAACCCAGAATCCTTCCAATACATCCTTCTTTTTGCCTAAGCTGATTCAAGTTGGATTTCTGCCACGTGCAAACAAAAACAACCCTAAGAGAATAGAGAGATAACATCTGCAAAGGTCAAGTCTATAAGAAGCAGCCTGATCCACAGGAGGAATGCTGTCAGTCACAGGGGATCACTTCCAGTTGGGGTGATCAGAAAATGGAAGAAAATATTCATGGGAGGCAGTAATAATTATGGGACTATGGGTAGGACACTTGAGCCTCTGTGTAGCCCACACAGTTAAGTGCTTGCCTGTTAATTGAAAAACTGGTGGTTTGAGGCCACCCTGCGGCACCTCAGAAGAAAGGCCTGGCAACCTTCTTCTGAAAATCAGCCATTGAAAACCCTAAGGAGCACAGTTCTCCTCTGACACATATGGGGTCACCATAAGTCAGGATCAACGCAACAGAAACTGGTTTTTATAGTACATTTCCTATGTGCCAGGCAAGTACACATATTTAAATTGACCCTTTCATTAATCTTCTATCAGTTAAGTATCAATGTTCCTATTTGCTAGATTAGGACATTGAAGTCCAAAATGACTAATACACTTTTTTGGAGTTTTCAAAGCTAGGAAATGGTAGCACCAAGTGCAACCCAGATAGTCTGATTCCTGAACTTGGCTCTCAAAAGCTGCAATGTGCTGCCTCCCAATGTGAACTGCCCACATGGGCACTAAGATAGCTTTTTCTGGAACTTAGCAGGGGACTCTGGTTACTAGAAAGAGGGGGCTGAATGAAGTAGGGGTGAGAGAAAGATGCTGACTATCCTACCAGGCCCAGGTCCTCTGTGCTTGATGCCTGCCCAATGCCAGGAGGCTCAGCAGTGCAAGTTCTCGTTGAACTCCCTGGAACGTCCACTGGTGCAGTGCCCTGAGCATCCACACTGCCTGCTGCAGTGGTTCCTACTGCACTCTTCTCACAGCAGACCTGGGGATGAACAGGGTCCTGTTCTGAGGTCTTTGCTGGCTCATCACTGGGCTTCAAGCACTGGGCCAGGAGTCTCCAGGTCTTGGTGTGACCACCTTTCCAGGCCTGGAGCTTGGCCACAGCATAGTGGGCCTTGGCTGCCCACTCTTGCTGAAGCCAGTCCAGGGTGTGCAAGTCCCTCTGCTCTGAGTATTCTTGGAACACAGGGACCCTCCGGGCCACCTCCTTGGTGAGGATGAGAATGCTCTCCAAAGCCACAAGAAGGCCTTCCTGGCAGGGCCCAGACTCTTGGCCTCCTGCCACAATCTCCTGTACAGCTTGGATACCAGACACCATTCTTTCCAGGAAGCCTTCCTGCCTGGTCTGGGAGTCTTTGCAGGCAGAGAGCCTTTGGCAGATGGCATCTTGTAGGGCATGCTCATAGTCTGCATTGATGCTGCTGAGGTGGCCAGTCAGGGCCTTGGCTCTAAGGGTGAGCTCCCAGCAGAGAAGCTCAAAGCGCGTGGACAGACTGGGAGATGGTTTTGGGGAGAAGGCCAGGATCTGGGCCACATCCTTCAGAGCATCAGTAAGCACACGTACCTCCCTACAAAGAAAACTGACCTCATTCTTTACCCTCTTATCCCCACACAGCAGACTGGACAGACTAGCAGCTTCTTGAAGCCTCTGAGAAACATCTGCTGCCTGAACCAGCCCTTCCTGCAGCCCCTGAGGGTTCTCCATGGCCTGTCGAAGGGGCAACAGGAACAGGCCCTGCCTCCCACTGAGTTTCTCCATGCACTGGAATAGGTCTTGGATGGCCACTGACCACAGAAGGCACATGTCCTCAATGTTCTCCTGAGACTTGGGGGCCTGGAGCCCATCAGAGGTCCCAACTCTGTCCAGCAGCTCTTTAGCATGGCTCTCTATTTCTGCCAGTCTGCCTTGCATTTGTAACAGTGCTTCTGAATGTCTGGTTGAGTCAGGGACCTCCTTACCCAAGTCCTTGTGTCTGCTTTTGGCTGCTAATTGAACCATTGTAGCTAAATTCTGCTGAAGTTCCATGAAGACTGCAATGCTCTCTGGAAGATCAGCTGCTGGACTGTGACAAAATAGCTGTTGACACAGAGGGTACCAATCACCAGCCATGGCTACCAAATCCTGCCTGGTTTGCCTGACCCTTCCACACAGCTGGGGAGCCACTTCTAGAAGCCTATCATTTCTGGCAGTTGTGCAATAACTGGTCTCCCTTGGTAGCTCAATAACAGAAGGTGCCAATGTTGAGGTTTCTTGGAGTCCAGTCATCCTCTTTGACCTCACAGATCCCTCCTCAGACAGGGCCTCCTGAGCTATATCCACAGGCACAAACTGGTCTAGCAGATTGGTGTGAGCTGAAGTCCTTGCCCGGTGGCCATGCTGTTCTACAATAAGGATGGCTTCACAGACAGGGAGTGATCCCTTTCTCTGTGGAAGTGTGGCAGGAATCAAAAAATGGGGAGAATGGTCTGCTGGTGGACAGGAGGTGCCTAAGTCACTTTTCCCTAACTCAGGCCCCCTTTGCTGCTTCAGTTCAGGAGCCAGGGAGTCATGGAGGCCTGGGAGAATGAAATAAGGGTGTCCTCGAGCAATGTGAAACTTTTGGACCTGGTTTCGAAGGGGGCTGAGGATATCTGGATGGTTGGACCCATCTAGCCCCTCTTGGACACCCTCTGCCGAATCAACCAGATGTTTTGCCATTATTAAAAAGTCGTCTTTGTCCTGAAGGCTGTACCCATCACCTGAACAGCACTCCGTAGCTGCCCTCAGAACCAAGGAGGATTGCTCCAGCTGCTGAATCAAGACCCTCAGGCCATTCCGGAAAATGGGATTTCTATCTTGATCCACATACCTGCTCATTACCTGCACTATGTGCGTGGCTCGACCCTGTAAATATGCCACATGTCGAGAAAACTCTCTGGGATCACCACTCTTCAAGGCCCACATGGAGAAGTCTAAGTGCTCTGTCATTTCCTGAATGGACAAACTCAGGAACTCAGGAATATTGAGAACGTCATCAAAACATGCCAATAAGCCTTCGGATGCCCTGGCCCAGGCCTGAAGCAGGGCCTGAAGGGCTGCAGGGCTCCAGTTCAGACCAGAACCTCGGTGACTTGGGGAGAAGAGTTGTTGCACTCTAGCCACAAGCTTCCACAGGCCCCCCATGGCGTCCTCCATGTCTTTGCCAGTTTGTTGTCGGGGACAGCAAACTAAGACCAAGTGAGCCACTCTGAGCATCTGCTTGGCGTGATCATGGAAAGCAGCTAGGAAAAGCTGAAGGTTGTTTTGCAAGCCCTCATCAACGCACGGGGGCGTCCCTAAGGCAGCGTGTAACAGCCTTTGAAGAGGGCCTTGCGTGTCTGTAAACGTGTCCAGGATCTGGCGCAGTAGCCCGGTACGGACTCCCCGGTAGAGGGTCTCCGTCGCGGCCCACAGCGCTGCGCTTTCGGCCCTCGGCTCCGGGCCTCTCTCGCCTGACCCCGGGGGCCCTTCGATCCGGCCCAGACACTGGACCGCGCCCCGCAGTTCCAGCAGCTGGCGGCAGCAGGTCACCAGACACAGCCTCTCCGGAGGCGCAGAGCAGGCTGCCAGACGCATGCTGTGCCAGACCACAGCTGCCAGCGGTGCGTCCAGAGAGACACTCAACAGGCGTTCGGGCCCGGGTGCCACCAGCAGTTCGCGCAGCTGCCGCAGGCGCCAGGCGAACGCGCCGTTCTCTGCCCGGGCCGCCGGAGCTACGGCGCCGGGCTCCAGGTGCGCCAGTAGTTCACCGAGTGCCTTCCTGGTCAGAGCAAACATGTGGCCCCGGGAGGCAGCCAGGTGTGGGTCGCGTGGGTGTCGGAGGTGGCCGCGTGCGGCCGTGAGCAGCGCCGGGATGCAGCCCCGCAGGAGGCAGCTGGCGCGACCCAGGCTTTCCCGGGGCCCCCGTGCAGCCAGGCCATCCAGGCTCAGCAGTGCCCCAGCGAGGTCGGCGAAGGGTCCGCGCATCGAGCCCGCTTCTCCCGCCGCCTCAAGCGCGTCCAGGCAAGTCAGGCACCAACCCGCTGCCCGAACAGTCTTTCTGGCCATCGCTGCGTCTTCAAGAAGTAGGACCTGTTTGGGCAATCAGAAGAGAAGCATAAAGATGTTCGCTCGTTTCCGAAGGCATGGCGAGCCCAATGAAGGCTAATTAGCCCCTCCAATTTTACAAATAAAAGTTCCTCTCTCCCTCTCAGGGAGCTCTGGTGGCACAGTGTTTAAAGCATTTGGCTGCTAACTGAAAGGTCCGCGTCTCCTTGGGAGAAAGATGGGGCAATCTGCTTCCGTCAACATTTACTGCCTTGGAAACCCTATGGAGCAGTTCTCACTCAACTCACTGCCGTCCAGTTGGATCTGACTCATAGCGACCCCTCCTTGGGTTTCCGAAGCGGTATCACTACTGGAGTAGATTGTCCAACCTTCCTTCCAAGAAGTGGCTGGTGGGTTTGAACCTCCAGCCTTCTGGTTAACAGTCAAATGCCCTACTCTACCAGAGCTCCTTGTAGCAGTTCTACTCTGTTCTGAAGTGTCGCTGTGAGTCAGAATGAACTCCAATACAGTGGGTTTTTGGTTTTTGCTCCCCCTCCTACTACCGCGATTAGAGTATACAATCTCAGGCCAAAAAAAAGCCACCTAGGAGTGGAGTGTACAAGAAAACTTTTGGCTTAACTGCAAATTTAAGGCCTCTAAAATATGCGCTAAATTTAATGTGAGGCACACTCTGGTGTTTGGTGTGCTGATCTCCAGGTTAGCAGACGTGCAGTGAACGTTTCATTGCTGTAATGAGCACATACTGAGCGAGCCAGAGGTGATTTAGGGAGGAATTACAATTTGGATGAGGCCAGTTGTTGTTGTTATGTGCCGTCGAGTCGGACCCAACTCATAGCGACCCCTCCTTGGGTTTCCGAGGCAGTATCACTATGGAAGTAGATTGCCTAACCTTCCTTCTGAGGAGTGGCTGGTGAGTTGGAACTGCCAGCCTCCTGGTTAGCAGTCAAGTGCCTTAGGCACTATGCAGGATGGCCTTTCTAGGATATGCCTAAGAAAAATCTTCCCCAGCCAGACCCATCACTGCTAGAAGGCATTCTCTCTCTCTCTCTCTCTCTCTCTCTCTCTCTCTCTCACACACACACACACACACACACCCTCAAGAGAGCTAGTATCCAAACTCTTCCCAGGACTTGCCCAACTTTCTTTTTTCTCCTACCATTAGCAAGCATCCAAAGCCCTCGGGCTCTGCCTGTCTCATCTCCCCATTTCCAATCTCCCTCTAATAAGGACCTGTTAAAGCTCCATCCCCTATAACCCACAATTCTAAAGTTTTAATGATGACCAATAATACTTAAGGCATGTAGAGTCTGTCCTAATCAAAAAGAGTTGTGTCATAACAGTGGAATTACAGGTTGGACAATGGGGAGTGTTGGAGGGCTAAAGGATTATACTACTCACACCCACTCATATCCTAACCTGGTGCTATCTATTGGACTCTGAGTCATGGTAATCTTATGTGTTACAAAGTAGAACTGTTCAGTAGGGTTTTCTTGGGTATAATTTTTAGAGAAGCAGATTTACCAGGCCTTTCTTCTTCAGCACCACCATTAATTGGGTTTGAACTGCCACTGTTTGGTTAATAATTGAATGCAAACCATTTGTGTCACCCAGGGACCTCCTCAGATCCTACCAGCTGGGTAATCATCTATTCTTCATAGCTGTAGGCCAGTGCAGCAAACCTTGCATTTAAGGGCCAGATTTGCCTAACAGGCTGAGGGTTGCAGAAGTTTTAGTAGCCTCTGCCCATATCTCCCAGCCACCAGCATGGTAGGAAGTGACACCTCTTTATTAGGATTTGATGGCCAAGTGTGGAGGCAGTGAGGAGCTGCACATGGGTTTAACATGGTACACTCTAACTCAGTACATCTACCCAGTCCCCTATGGCAACTTCCACATTAGCTTTTATTAAATTGCTAATGAATTATGTGCCTGTGATCTTGGCAGGTATCTTTCTCTGAGGTGGGCCTCCACTATTGCAATGACCTGCCTCATCGATCCTTTCCAGCAATGAACTTTCTATTCAGACTAACTAGCTAGCCAACTCTGACATCAGCTCACCTTTGTAGTATCTACCAGGATCTGCTGTGCTGTCGTCACCAGCTCGTCCCGGTAACTTTGACATTCTGGCTGAAGATGGAGTTTCTTAGCCACCAGTACAACGTTCCTCCCAGACAGAATCAGAGACTCAGCGGCAGGCTCCATTTCCTCCCTTAGCCACTCTTCCTCAGAGTCTCCTGCCAGCCTGGACAGACATATTTTCAGTCAGCATTTACCAAAACTTCAGTGAATGTGATTTCATAGATAAAAATCAACATATAGAAGGAAATTTTCTTTGTTGGTTACTGGGGGATGGGGAGGGGGAAGGGAGGAAACACTGCAAAAATTACAAACAAATAAATAAATAAGATTCAACATATATCCAGTCCCCAAGATATAAATCCCCATGTTTCCATTTCTCAATTATCCTCTGACACCAGCTGCCTCCATGGTACTCTTTCTCTCTGACCCTAGCCACCCAGAGCTAGGTCAGAGCTCCCAAGTTAAAAAGATACTGTTCTTCAGACTGTCAAATAGGCAGATGCCAGCTACAAGTTTGAAGAGCCCCCACAACACCCCAACCCTATGACCTATAGCTCACAAATTTGTGGCTGGCCCCCGATACTTTTGGGTTCCATAATTCACTGAAACAACTCACAGAACTCATACTATACTTATAATACTATGCTTACAATAACAGATTTATTATAGCAAAAAAAAAAGGAAACAAATGAAGAGAAGCATAGGGCAAAGTCATCAACACAAAATTTCCATGTCCCAAGGGAAATATTACCCTTCCACATGGATGGATATCTCTCACCAACCAGGAAGCTCTTGGATCTTTTGTGCCCACAGTTTTTTATTGGGTTGCATTGTATAGTCATGATTGAAGCCTCATTGAACAGTCATGATTGGGGCCTCATTGAATATGCATAGTTGATTAAATCATGTCCCTTCCCTCCCTGAAATCAACTGACATCAGACCATGAAATGGTCCTTCTTGTTTGACCAGCCTTCCACTCACTAGCATAAATCTTCACATGTTGTTTAGATTAACTCAGGAAGTTCCAAGGGTATATATAGCATTATCTTTCAAGAAACAAGGGCAAAAACCACATGTTAAATTCTTTATCCCAATGGGCTATTCATAAAGTTTTCCAATAATATATCAGACAGTGATTCACTGCTATTCATAAAGTTTTCACTGGCCAAGTTTTTCAGAAGTGGCTCCTTCTTCCCAGGCTGTCTTAGTCTGGAAGCTCCACTGAAACCTGTCGAGCATGGGTGGCCCTGCAGGTATGTGAAATACCAGTGCATAGCGTCCAGACTCCTAGCAACATTCAAGCCACTACAGTGTGACAAACTGACAGATAAGTGGTGGCTTTATCCCATAGTGATGTACAAAAAAGAAACATACTGATAGGAAATTGTGATACATTAGATTATGAAGCATTCTGCAGCTATTAAAATGATAATGATATTTAAGTCATAGAAGCATGAAGTCTCACCATGCTCATTGCTAAGGAGCACTCTGGCTGTACTTTGAAAACAGATTCCATTGTTTCTCTGACAGTCTATGATACAGTCAATATTCTTTGCCAACACCATAATTCAAATGCATCAATTCTTTGGTATTTCTTATTCATTATCTAGCTTTCATATGGGAGCTCTGGTGGCATAGTGCCTAGGGCATTTGACTGCTAACCAGAAGGCTGGCGGTTCAAAGCCACCAGCCACTTCTTGGAAGGAAGGTTGGGCAATTTACTTCCATAGTGATACCACCTTGGAAACCCATATACATATGAGTTGATTGAAAATACTATGGTGTGGGTCAAGGGCCACCTTAGTCTTCAAGGAGACATCTTTGCTTTTTAACACTGTAAACAGGTCTTTTGCAGCAGATTTGCCCAATGCAATATGTCATTTGATTACTTGAGTGCTGCTCTCATGAGCGTTGATTATAGATCCAAGTAAAATGAAATCCTTCACAATTTCAATGTTTTCTCTATTTATTATGATGTTGCTTAATGGTCCTGTTGTGAGGATTTTTATTTTCTTTACATTTAGGTGTAATCCATACTGAAGGCTGTAGTCTTTGATCTTCATCATTAAGTGCTTCAAGTCATCTTCACTTTCAGCAAGCAAGGTTGTGTCATCTGCACATTGCAGGTTGTTAATGAATCTTCCTCCAATCTTGATGCTGTTGCTTCTTATAATCCAGTTTCTCATAGTATTTGCTCAGCATGCAGATGGAGTATGTATTGTGAAAAGATACAACCCTGATGCACACCTTTCCAGATTTTAAAAATGGATCATCCCCTGGTTCTGTTGAACAACTGCTTCTTGGTCTGTGTACAGATTCTGCATGAGAACATTAAATGTTCAGGAATTCCCATTCTTCACAATGTTATCCATAATTTGTTACAATCCACACAGCATTTGCATAGTCAATAAAACAGAGGTAAATATCTTTCTGATATTCTGTGGTTTCACCCAAGATCCACCTGACATCAGCGATGATATCCCTCACTCCACATCCTCGTCTGAATATGGCTTGAATTTCTGACAATTCCCTCTATGTACTGCTGTAATCGTTTTTGAATTATCTTCAGTAAAATTTTATTTATGTGTGATATTAATTATATTGTTTGATAATTTCTGCATTCTGTAGAATCACCTGTTTTGGGAATGGGCACAAATATGGCTTTCTTCCAGTAGTTTGGCCAGGTAGCTTTCTTCTAAATTTCTTGGTATATGTATGAGTGCTTCCAGCAATGCATCCTTTTGCTGAAATATCTCAACAAGAAATATGTTCACCTGTGTTTTATTGACTATGCAAAAGCATTTGATTGGGTGGATTATAACAAATTATGGATAACATTGTGAAGAATGGAATTCCCAAACACTTATGTTCATTTGAAACCTGTACATAGATCAAGACAAAGCCATTCAAACAGAACAAGGGGATACTCCATGGTTTAAAATCTGGAAAGGTGTGCATCAGGGTTGTAACCTTTCACCTTGGTTATTCAGTCTGCATGCTGAGCAAATAATCCAAGAAGCTGGACTATATGAATCCATTAAGATTGAAGGAAGACTCATTAACATCCTGTGATATGCAGATGACGTAACCTTATGTTCTGAAAATAAGGGGAACTTGAAGCACTTACTGATGAAGACCAACGACTACAGACTTAGAAAAAAAAATGCAGCCTTCAACTGCACCTTCAAACACCTCAACATAAAGAAAACAAAAATCCTCATGACTGGACCAATAAACAACATCATGATAAACAGAGAAAATATTGAAATTGTCAAGGATTTCAATTTACTTGGATTTATAATTAATGCCCATGGAAACAGCAGTCAAGAAATCAAACAATGTATTGCTTTGGGTAAATCAAATGCAAATGACCTCTTTAAAGTATTAAAATGCAAAGAGGACTAAGGTGCAGCTGACCTAAGTCTTGGTGTTTGCACTTGTCTCATATGTATGCGAAAGCTGGACAATGAATAAGGTAGACCAAACAAGAATTGACACTTCTGAATTATGATGTGGGCAAAGAATGCTGGCTATGTTGCCGTGTACTGAATACTGAAGGACTGCCAAAAGAATGAATAAATCTTTCTTGAGAGAAGTATAGCCAGAATGTCCCTTAGAATTGAGGAGCGAGAGATTTTGTCTCTCATACTTTGGACATATTATCAGAAGGGACTAGTTTCTAGAGAAGGAGATCTTGCTTGGCAAAGCAGAAGGTCGGTGAAAAAGGGAAGACCCTCAGTGGGATGGATTGACACAGTGGCTGCAACGATGGGTTCAAACAGCAATAATTGTGAGGATGGCTCATGACTAGGCAGTGTTTTCTTCTGTTGTACATAGGCTTGCCAAGAGTCAGAACTGATTCGACAGCACCTAAAAACAACAACATATACATGTAGAGAGAAATATATTTGCATATATATTCCTTTACATGAATAAAAGAAGGGAAATGGTGATATGGGAAAGCAAAAAAGATGAGAAGGAATGAGAAGAAAAAAGAGAAAGCGGAATATCTTGAGTAAATATATACCAAAATGTTACCAGAGATTGCCTCTGAGATGTAGGGTTATGGGTAATTTTTTCCTCCCTTTGGCTCATTAATATTTTCTAAAAGTTCACCATGAATTAATTGCATTTTTAGGCATGAGAAAACACACATTTGTGCCAGACTTTTCTTGTGGGGTCCTGACTGAAGCCCTGCCTTCCTGCCAAGCCCTGCTCCAGGCTCTGCTGATGTGGCAAGCTCCTTCTGCCCCCAGAGCTCACCTAGAGGAGAGGAAGGCGGAAACTTGCCAGCCAAGCACTTAGCTGCGATATGCTGATGGCGTCCATTTGGCCTTCCCTGAGAGCGACCCAAGCAGCTTCTCTGAGAACCAATGGAGCCAAAGCTGAGTCAGAATATGAATTATTTGCAGTATTGCCCTGATATATGGGCTGGACAGTTTCCCATGGTCATGAGTACGAATAATTCCCTTTATGAATAAATTACCTGCCAGACAATGCAACAAAGGCATTTGTACTGAAACAAACAAAGATGTTTGTTTTAATCTTAAAATTGATTATGCTTTTTCGGGGGGGGGGTGTGCTTCAAAAATGTGTTGCATTAGAAAACTTAAAAATACACAAAAAGTATTAAATTAATATAAAATCACTCTGTCCCAAAATCCTAAATAAATTATTATAATTTTGGGGTAAGTTTCTTTCCATAGATTTTATTTTTCTTTTCACATAATTGGAGTCACACCATGTACAGTTTCAAATTCTCTTTTTTTTTTCTAATTTACTTAATTTTAGAACATTTTCAACAATATTTTTAACTTTATTTGTACATCATTTCATACTTCCAAGAGAGTTGCAAGAATAACATAATAAATTCCTATATGTCCTTTAACCAGATGATTATTTTCCACATTTGCTTTATCATTTTCTTTCTGTCTGTATGTCTATGTGTATAGAAAGTTGCAGACATGATTCCTTTTTACCCTTAAATGATTTAGTGTAGATTCCCTAACAAAAAGTATATTTGATTTTATAACCACAAAACAATAATTAAAATCAGGAAATAAAACACTGATACAATATTATTATCTAATTCAAAATCAATATTTAAATTTTTCTAATTGTCTCCAATCTGAGAACATGCATTATTATATTTAATTGTCAACTCCTGTGTTGTTGTTGTTATGTGCCATTGAGTCGGACCTGACTCATAGCGACCCCTTCTTGGGTTGCCGAGGTGGTATCACTACGGAAGCAGATTGCCCAACCTGCCTTCCAAGGAGTGGCTGGTGGGTTTGAACCACCAGCCTTCTGGTTAGCAGTCAAGTGCCTTAGGCACTATGCTACCAGAGCTCCCATCAACTCCTGTAGTAGGCAGAATTCCAAAGATGTTCCCCTCCCCCCCGCCAAAAAAAAATCCCATGCCTTGGTTATTCAGCTGAGCACCAATCTGGGTACTGCTATGAAGAGACTTTGCAGATGTAATTAATTACTAATCAGCTGACCTTAAAATAGGGTGATTATCCTGGACTGTCCAGGTGGACCAATGGAATGACATGAGCCCACAAAAGCAGAGGAAGAAAAAGAGTCTGTCAGAGAGATCCAAAGCATGAGTGGGCTTGAACCTGACATTGTTGGAGGGGACCACATGGAATCAGCCCCAAAGAGCAAAGCCTGGCCTTTGGCTGACACAAGGTTACAGGGATCTCAGTCCTATAACCACAAGGAACTGGATTCGGGCAACAACCTGAATGAGCCTGGAAACAATTCTTCTTGGAACCTCCATAAGAGCCCCGCTTGCCTTGATTTCCACCTTCTGAGACCTGGAGCAGAGGAGCCAGCTGCGTCCATGGCACATCTGACCTACAGAACTGTGATATGATCCATTTTTGTTGTTTTAAGCCACTAAGCTTGTGATAACTTCTTAAGGCAGCAAAAGGAAACTGATACAAGTTCCTTAGTCTAGAACAGTTTCTGAGTCTTTGTCTTTTGCAGGGTCAAACCTTATTTTTTACTTAAAATTGTAATAGTTTATTTACCACAGATTTTTAGGCATTAATTTTCACCTTAGAAATTATTGTATTAAGATATTTATCTTGATTACTGAATTCTTTGGTGCCCCTTTAAATTTTGTACCTTAGGCGAGCACCTCACATGCCTCATTCTAATCTCCACCTCAGACCAGCAGCATACTTGAGTGTGTTTGAAAATACAACTCCAAGAGATATGAAACAAAATTGGTTACAATCACAAGGAAAAAAACTGACATAAAGCCAGTAATAGTGCTTGCATCATTTAACATACTTGCCTCAGAAACTGAAACATCACACAGTGAAATAGAGAAGACGTGCATAAGACAGCTAACTTGAAAGGCAGCATGCAGTGGGAGTCTTGTCCTACCACTGCCTGCGGGCCAAAAGCGGCAGCACGCGAGTCAGCTCGGCGTCTGCAGGGTAGAGGGTGGACGATTCGGGAAGTTGAGGCGACCAGGGGCAGGGGCCTGTGGTTCTTTCAAAACACCGCGAAGGGGGCTATGCTGACGGATGTCCATGAATATGTGGGCAGCCCAAACACCACCTGCTACTCCTCGCTTCACTTGGGCCAATTCTCGGTGCCGTCCTCTCCCTGACTGCACCCTAGGACAAAAATCCATGCATGACTGAGAGAAGACGGTTCGGCCTTGCTGGTGGTGCCAAGCAGGCTGCGCACACAGAAGCCAAAAGCACAGCGGATGTGGTCCAGGTATACGATGCTGAACACGACCAGCTTCTTGCTGCTACCTCTCGGCAATACTCCTTGTCTTCTTGGGGCTTGGCCCCAGTCCGAGTGCTGGGTCTCCGCTCCTAGCTCTTCCTGCTCGGTTGCCGCCATGACTGCGGATACTGTCTTTTTGACCTTTGACATTTTCTGAAGGGGAGAACGCAGTTATTTGTAGAAAATCCTTCAATTTGAGTTTATCTGATGTTTTATTTATCAATTCAAGTTATATATTTTTGGAAGTAATTTCTCAGAAGTGATATTGTGTCCTTGTCAGTCATCACATCAGCAGAAAAATGACATTGGTTTTGTCCCAATAACAGTAATGTTAGCATCAATCATTTGGATAAGGTGATATCTGCCAGATGTCTTCTTTGTGAAGCTACTATTTTCCCCTTTATAATTAATAAATAACTTGTAAGAAGTTATATCAAAGCCTCCAGATAAGAATACAGTAAATATCCCTGAGACAATGTAAATATTTTGCTCCTCATTAAATTTTTGGCATCCATTCACACTAAAAGTTATTTTTAGCATCCATTGATGACTCTTGCCTGAAACAGTTATTATTATGATACTGCAGTATCATAATAAAAAAAAGTTATTATTATGATACTGCAGTATCATAATAAAAAAATGGTAATTTTCAAACTCCATTATTTCTTCTACTTCATTAGTTGTCACTCTTCTATGAGGAAGAGTGTTCCTTTCTCCTTTATGTATTTATTAATTTACTATTAGTATCCTACATTACTTTCCTACTGTGCTGTAGCAAATTACCATATACTTAGTGACTTAAAACAACACAAAGGTATTCTCTTTTATTATTTGCTAAGCAAATAATCTGAGAAGCTGGACTATATGAGGAAGAATGTGGCATCAAGATTGGAGGAAGAATCATTAACAACCTACGATACGTTGATGACACAACTTTGCTTGCTGAGAGTGAGGATGACTTGAAGCACTTAATGATGAAGATTGTAGAATACAGTATGCAGTATGGATTACATCTCAATATAAAGAAAACAAAACTCCTCACAACTGGACCTATAAGCAGCGTCACGATAAATGCAGAAAAGACTGAAGTTGTCAAAGATTTCACATTGCTTGGGTCTACAATTGACGCCAATGGAAGCAGCAGGACATCAGATGACGTATAGCACTGGGCAAGTTGGCTACAAAGGACCTCTTTGCTCAGCATATAGATTGAATAAGTATGGTAAAAGGATACAATCCTGACACACTCCCTTCTTGATTTTAAACCATGCAGTGTTCCCTTGTTCTGTTCAAACGACAGCCTCCTGGTCTAGGTACAGGTTCCTCATGAGTACAATTAAGTGTTCTGGAATTCCCATTCTTCTCAATGTTATCCAAAATTTGTTACGATCCACACAATCAAATGCCTTTGCATAGTCAATAAAACACAAGTAAATATCTTTCTGGTATTCTTTGCTTTGAGCCAAGATCCACCTGACAGCAGCTGTGATATCCCTTGTTCCATGTCCTCTTCTGAATCCAGCTTGTACCTCTGGAAGTTCTCTGTCAATATACTGCTACAGCAGTTTTTTAAATTATCTTCAGTAAGAGTTTACTTGCATGCAATATTAATGATATTGTTCGATAATTTCCACATTCTGTGGGATCACCTTTCTTTGGAATGTGTACAAATATGGATCTCTTCCAGTCATTTGGCCAGGTAGCTGTCTTCCACATCTCTTCGCATAACCGAGTGAGTGCCTCCAGTGGGGCATCCGTTAGTTGAAACATCTCAGTGGGTATTCTGTCAATTCCTGGAGCCTTCTTCTTTGCCAGTTCCTTCAGTGCAGCTGCAACTTCTTCCTTCAGTACCATTGGTTCTTGAGCATGTGCCACTTCCTGAAATGGATGAAGATTGACCAGGTTTCTTTTGGTACAGTGACTCTGTGTATTCCTTCCATCTTTTTTTTGATGTTTCCTGCATCATTCAAAATTTTGCCCATAGAATCTTTCAGTATTGCATCTCGAGGCTTAAATTTTTTCCTCAGTTCTTTCAGTTTGAGAAATGCCGAGCGTGTTCTTCCCTTTTGGTTTTCTAACTCCAGGTCTTTGCCATTTCATTACAGTAATTGGCTTTGTCTGCTCAAGCTGCTCTTTGAAATCTTCTGTTTAGCTCTTTTATCTTGCCAATTCTTCCATTTGCTTTAGCTACTGTTTGCTCAAGGGTAAGTTTCAGAGTCTCTTCTGATAGCCATTTTGATCTTTTCTTCTTTTCTTGTCTTTTTAATGACCTCTTGCTTTCTTCATGGATGATGTTCTTGATGTCATCCCATAATTCTCCTGGTTTTCAGGCATTGGTGTTCAATATATCAAATCTGTTTTTTAAATGGTCTCTAAATTCAGGAGGGATATATTTAAGATCATATTTTGGCTCTCGTGGACTTGTTTTAATTGTCTTTAACTTCCAGTTGAACTTGCACATGAGCAGTTGATGGTCTGTTTCACAATCAGCTCCTGGCCTAGTTTTGGCTGAAGATATTGAGCTTTTTCATTGCCTCTTGCCACAGATGTAGTCAATCTGATTCCTGTGTGTTCCATCTGGTGAAGTCCACGTGTATAGCTGCTGTTTGTGTTGTTGAAAAAAAGTATTTTCAATGAATAAATTGTTGGTCTTGCAAAATTCTATCATGCATTTTCCAGCATTATTTCTGTCACCAAGGCCAAAATTTCCAACTACTGGTGATTCTTCTTTGTTTCCAACTTTTGCATTCCAGTCACCAGTGATAATTAATACATCTTGATTGCACATTCAGTCAATTTCAGACTGCAGAAGTTGATCAAAATCTTCAATTTCCTCATCTTTGACTTTGGTAGTTGTTGCATAAACCTGAATAATAGTTGTATTAACCTGTCTTCCTTGTAGTCATATGGATATTATCCTATCACTGATAGCATTGTGCTTCAGGACAGATCTTGAAACACCCCTTGTGATGATGAATGCCACACCATTCCTCTTCAAATTATCATTCCCAGCATAGAAGATCATGTGCTTGTTCATTCAAAAAGGCCAAAACTGGTCCATTTCAGCTCACTAATGCCTAGAATATCAATCCTTATGCATTCCATTTCATTTTTGACAACTTCCAATTTTCCTAGATTCTAGGAAAACCAGTAAATACTACTGTTATTCACCACCACTAAAGCCAAAGTTGAAGAAACTGAAGATTTTTTATCAGCTTCTGCAGTCTGAAATTGACCAAACACACAATCAAGATTTCTTGATTATTACTGGTGATTGCAATGTGAAAGTTGAAGCAAAGAAGAATCATCGGTAGTTGGAAAATATAGGTTTGGTGATAGAAATGATGCTGGAGATTGCATGATGGAATTTTGCAAGACCAACAACTTATTCATTGCAAATACCTTTTTACAACAACACAAATGGTGGCTATACACGTGGACCTCACCAGATGGAATACAGAGGAATCAGATCAACTATATCTGTAGCAAGAGACAATATAAAAACCCAGTATCTTCAGCCAAAACAAGGCCAGGAACTGACCATTAATTGTTCATATGCAAGTTCAAGCTGAAGCTGAAGACAATTAAAACAAGTCCATGAGAGCCAAAATGTGACCTTGATAATATCCCTCCTGAATTTAGAAACCATTTAAAGAATAGATTTGATGCATTGAACACCAGTGACTGAAAACCAGACAAATTGTGGGATGACATCAAGAATATCATCCATGAAGAAAGCAAAAGGTCTTTGAAAACACAGGAAAGGAAGAAAAGACCAAAATGGATGATGGAAGGGGCTCTGAAACTTGCTCTTGATGGAGAGTAGCTAAAGCAAATGGAAGAAATGACAGGACAAAAGAACTGAACAGAAGATTTCCAAGAGCAGCTTGAGAAGACAAAGTCAATTACTGTAATGAAATGTGTAAAGATCCGGAGTTAGGGAACCAAAAGGGAAGGACATGCTCAGCATTTCTCAAGCTAAAAGAGCTGAAGAAAAAATTCAAGCCTTAAGTTGCAATACTGAAAGATTTTATGGGCAAAATATTGAACAATGCAGGAAGCATCAAAAGAAGATGGAAGGAATACATAGCGTCAGTGTACAAAAAAGAATTGGTCAATGTTCATCTATTTCAGGAGGTGATATATGATCAAGAACCAATGGTATTGGACTTCCAGTAAGATGAAGGAATAGGCAGACAAACCTCTTCAACAAAGAAAAGAAAAACCAATTGACAGAGATTCAGAAGATAATCCTGGAGCCCTGAGCTTTGAAAAGAACTATACAGAAGAGGATTAGGCACCAACTGGTGGAAAAACCTGAACAAAAACTGTGAGTACAGAGATGGTCAGAGCAGTGGACTGTCAGCTACTCTGACAAGACCAAGAGCCTGAATATTTCCAAGTGGTGTTGGGACCTAAGAATTGACCTAAAGATCAGCCCTCACCAAGGGCTGCAGGGACAACTGTGCTGGTGGCCTATGACTAGGAAGGGAAAAAGCAAGGAGGGAGACTACCTGAGCTGTGGACTTTCTGCTGTCCAGAGGGTGCAGACATTTTGAATGTTTACAAGTAGCAGCCATTTTGGATATTTTAAGTGACCGAGGGTACAGCCATTTTGAATCTTTACAAGTGGCAACCTTTTTGGATTTTAAAGTGATAGCATTCTCATTTAGATTCCAGGGACCTAAGAATATGCTCTGTTTGCCAAGGTTGGCAGGGACATACAAGAGGCAGACAAAAGGAAAGGAGACAAGCAGTGAGTGTATAAGTGATATGATAGTTCATATCAACTAATGAATAGAGGAGCACAGCACAGTACCCTGCTTGTGTACATAACATACAAACAAAACAAAGAAAATGAAAATCGTGGGCAAGTCACTCCAACATACAATCACCAATTAAATATAAACACAAAAACATCGCAATGCCTCGGAGACAACAGAGCATCACAGTCCACATAAAGAAGCAAGATAAAGCAGAAGAAACAAGGGACCAGGATACAGACCCAGAACACATCTCTGAGGAAGATGCAGCATTGAAACTCCTTGATAAGGAATTCAAAAGAATTATGTTTAGGTATCTTCAATGAATTGAGAGACAGATCAAGGAACACACTGACAAAACTGAGAAAAACACAGGGAAAACCCTACAACAGTTTCAAAAGACAACACAAGAAAAAAATCACAAAATAAATGAAATATTAGAAATTATACAAAATCTACACACAGAAATCCAGAGATTAATACTAAATTTTCAGAAATAGATAAGACATTGAATGGGCAAAGGAGCAGAATTGAATCAATGGAAGACAGAATTAGGGAGATTGAAGGCAAACACCTGAACACTTCTTTGGAAAGGGATAAATCACAAAAAAAGATCAAAACAAAATGAAGAAGACCTAAGGTTCATGTGGGATACAATCAAAAGGAATAACCTATGTGTAATTGGAATTCCAGAACAAGAAGAGACAAATAAAATCACAGAGAAAACTGTCAAAGATTTGTTGGAAGAGAATTTTCCTGGTATGATGACACATGAAAATATATCCACTCAGGAAGTCCAACGAACCCAAAACTGGATAGATGCCAAAAGAAAATCACCCAGACATATCATCATCAAACTCACCAAAACCAAAGATGAAGAAAGAATCATGAGAGCAGCACAGGGAAAATGAAAAGTTACTTACAAGGGGCAACCAAAAAGACTAAGGTCGGATTTCTCAGTAGAAACCATGCAGGTGAGAAGACAATGGGATGATATATATAAAACCTTGAAAGAGAAAAATTTCCAACCAAGGATTATGTACCCAGCAAAACTGTTCCTCAAACTTGATGGTGAAATTACAACATTTCCAGATAAGCAGAAATTAAGGTATTTTGTTAAAACCAGACCAATCTTACAAGAGATGATAAAGGGAGCCCTTTGGACAGAGAAGCAACGACAGCCAACAACAACTGACCATTAACACATATGGTAACATAACCCAGAAAGCAACCCAGCTATGGAAGTATCCAAAGAAATAAGCCTACAAGATTGTAAACAGGAAACCAGGGACATCAATTGACAAATGAGGGCAACTACAAACCAAAAAGAGGGAAAAAACTGTGTTGTTACAGAACTTCTATATGGTAGGGAAGTCAAGACAATTACAAGATAGAACGGACTGTTCTAAACTTGGGAAGAAAACTATAAATCACAGGATAACCTCAAAGAAAAATGATAAGCCTTCATATCAAAATCAAAAAGAGGACCAGTATAAATATTTAGCAAATACTAAAACAATAGCAACTAAGGAAGTGATAGCATGATTCATAAACAAAACAAGCTCAGTATAGAAAATTATATGGAACAAAGAAATCGACACCTGAAAAAGCACGTAACAAAAATGACAGCAACAAATTCATATTTGCCGATAATTACCTATTTGGTAAGAGACTTATCTCTAAGATTTATAGAAAATTCCAATGCCTCAACACCAAAGGAATTAACAATCCAATTGAAAAATGGGCAGAAGACATGAACAGACACTTCACCAAAGAGGATATTCAGGTGGCCAGCTAATACATGAAGAGATGCTCACAATCATTGGCCATCAGAGAGCTGTAAATCAAAACAACAGTGAGATACCATCTCACCCCAGTACTGATGGCAAGGTTCAATG
>NW_006921604.1:1905202-1924330 GCF_000298275.1 Orycteropus afer afer | reverse complement strand
AAAAAAAAAAAAAGCATTGACCCATGTCACTTTAGTTTTGTGTGTTTCACTGTACATAAATTATATTTCAATAAAATGCATTTTTTAAAAAAAGAAGAAGAAACAATGGTATTGAAGTCAAAGCTGCACTGAAGGTGAAAAACAACACTCCAGGAATTGACAGAATACCCATTGAGATGTTTCAAGAAATGAATATCACTCTGGAGGCATTTACTTGACTATGCCAACAAATTTGGAAGACAGCTATCTGGCCACCTGATTGGAAGAGATCCATATTTGTACCCATTTCAAAGAATGGTGATCCAACAGAATGTGGAAATTATTAAACAAGATCATTAATGTCACATGCAAATAAAGTTTTGCTGAAGATAATTCAAAAATGGTTACAGCACTATATTGACAGGAAACTTCCAGAAATGCAAGCTGGATTCAGAAGAGGACATGGAACAAGGGATATCATTACTGATGTCAGATGGATCTTGGCTCAGAGCAAAGAATACCAGAAAGTTGTTTGCTTATATTTTATTGACTATGCAAAAGCATTCAATTGTGTGGATTATAACAAATTATGGATAACATTGAGAAGAATGGGAACTCCAGAACATTGATTGTGCTCATCAGGAACCTATACAAAGACCAGGAAGCTGACATTTGAACAGAACAAGGGGATACTGCATGGTTTAAAATCAGTAAGGATGTGCATCAGGGTTGTATCTTTTCACCATATTTTTTCAACCTATATACTGAGCAAATGATCCAAAAACCTGGACTGTGTGAAAAAGAACATGGCAGCAGGATTTGAGGAAGACTCATTAACAACCTGCGCTATGCAGATGACACAAAACCTTGCTTGCTGAAAGTGAAGATGACTTGACACAATAAGTACGAAGATTAAAGACTATAGTCTACAGTATTGATTACATCTCAACATAAAGAAAACGAAAATCCTCACAACTGGACCAATAAGCAGCATCATGATAAACGGAGAAAAGTTTGAAGTTGTACAAGATTTCATATTACTTGGACCCACAATCAGCATCCATGGAAGCAGCAGTCAAGAAATCAGACTTTGTACAGCACTGGGTAAATCAGTTGCAAAAAGCCTCTTTAAAGCTGAAGAGCAGAGATGTCTCTTTGAAGACTGAGGTGCGCCTAACCCAAGCCATGGTGTTTTCAATTGCCTCATATACATGTGAAAGCTGGGCAATGGATAAGGAAGACTGAAGAAGAGCTGATACTTTTGAGTTGCGGCATTGGTGAAGAATACTGAAAGTACCATGGGCTGCCAGAGGAATGAACAAATCTGTCCTGGAAGAAGTGCAGCTGGACTGCTTCTTGGAAGTGAGAATGGCCAGACTTTGTCTCACCTACTTTGGTCATGTTGTCAGAAGCGACCATTCCCTGGAGAAGTATAGCATGTTTAGTAAAGTGGAGAGTCAGTGAAAAAGGGGAAGGCTCTTGGTGAGATGGATTGACACAGTGGCTGTAACGATGGGCTCAGATATAGCAAGGATTGTGAAGGTATTGCACTAGTGTTCTATTGTACATAGGGTCACTATGAGTCAGAGCTGATTCGACGGCACCTAACAGCAACAACAACAATCCCCACAATTGTGGCATCTACCTTATTTACAATACTGGCAAGCTATGCAGTCCCCTTTTCGTGCACAAGCACGCTATATTTGCATGGTTCCACAGAGTAATCTGATGGGAATCACAAAGACCTTGGCTAGAAGAGCTATATCAAGTAATTCACTGCAGCACAGCTAGTTTCACCCCAAAGTATTTTATCCCAAGGTGTTCCTAGTTATGTTTGCATGTTTAACTTTTTCATATGAACTTCAGTACCAACTTTTCAAGTTCAATTAAAAAAAAAAAAGCATATGGAAGTTTTATGGGATTGCATTAGACCAGTGTGGTAGTTAGGAGCTCTGGTAGCATAGTGCCTAAGGCACTTGACTGCTAACCAGAAGGCTGGAGGTTCAAACCCACCAGCCACTCCTCGGAAGGAAGGTTGGGCAATCTACTTCCGTAGTGATACTGCCTCGGAAACCCCAGGAGGGGTCTCTATGAGTTGGGTCTGACTCGACAGCACATAACAACAACAACAACACTGTGGTAGTTAAGGTTGTGTGTCAACTTGCTGGGCTGTGGTTTTGAGTGGTTGGGCAGCTGGATGCAGTTATTCCGCATGATGAGACTGAATGTGGTGCAATCAACTCCATGGTGGAATCTGCTGTGAACAGCTAATTGGTTGCTATCAGGATGTGGCCTGCCCAGTATATAAGGAGACACTTTGAGATAGGTCTCAAGCTTCTTGGCACATGTGGATCCTGCATTTGGCTGAGTCATCTGAGACCTGTCATGCTACCTGCTGATCCTGGGACTGTTTCTGGAATTGAACTAGTGGCCTACAATGATGCTTGCTAATCTTGGAATTATGCCATTTTACTAGTAGATCTTGGATTCGTCAGCTTCAATAGCCAGCAGCTACATGAGTCAGAAAAAGCCTTCCACTCTAGTGGGTATGGAACAGGAGGCAAAGTCAAAGTCCAACGTCAAGGGGCCTTCACCCATCCTCTGGAGCTGGCACTTTGAACTCGGACTTCTAGCATCCTAAACTGTAAGAGAATAAATCCCTATCTGTTAAAGCCATCCACTTGTGGTAATTCTGTTCTAGCAGCACTAGAAAGCCAAAACAATTATTAACTGAAGTAGAACTAACATCTTGAAGATGTTGAGTTATCCCAGAAGAACTAGATGATGCTGGGCTACCACTACTGACATCTCTGACTGGGATCACAATAGAAGGTCCCAGCCAGAGTGAAATAATAATGTAGAGCAAAACTCAAATTCACAAAAAAGACCAGACTTACTGGTCTAATAGAGACTGGTGGAAACCCTGAGACTTTGCCCCTTAGACACACTTTAAACTTAGAACTGAACTCATTCCAGGAAGCCACCTTACAACCAAACAACAGAGAGGCCTATAAAGTGAATAGTAACACCCATGAGGAACATGTCTCTCAGAACATTCAACTATATGAGACTGAAAGGGCAGCATTTGCCCAAAATTAAAAATCACAGCAGGAAAGGATAGGAAATCTGGGCAAATGGAAACAGGGAACCCAGGGGGAAGTGGAAAGAGTGGTGACACACTGAGGACATGTCAACCAATGTCAGGGAAACGATCTAGGTATAAACTGTTGAAGGGGAAACTAATGTGCACTGTAAATTTTCACTTCAACCAAAATAAAGCATTGAAAACAAAAAGAAAGAGGATGTTGAGTCATCCTGTTTAAGAACAAGGTATGTCTTTCCATTCATTCAGGTCTACTTTTATATCTTTCAGGAGAGTGTTGAAGTTTTCTTCATAAATGCTTTGTGCATTTTTAATAAATTTATCCTTAAAATGTTATTTATTTGTTGCCATTGTAAAATTTTTTCCTACTATTAAAATCTTGTAATAACTTACTGCTTGTGTATGTGAAAGGAGCTCTGGTGGCATAATGCCTAACACATTTGACTGCTAATCAGAAGGTCATTGGTTCAAACCCACCAGCTGCTCTGTGGAAGAAAATGCAGCAATCTACTTTTGTAAAGATTTAGTGCCTCAGAAACCCAGTGGGGGTCGCTATGAGTAGTAATCACTAGATGGCTGTGTATGTAAAGATTATTGATTTCTATAAGTTAATTTGATATTCTTAGACCTTAACTGAATTCTTTGTCGTTTAGCTCCATCATTAATTCTCTGGGAGTTTCCATTAATAGGAGCTTTGCTGACAGAGTGGTGAAAGTATTAGGCTGCTAAATAAAAGGTGGGTAGTTTGAACACACCAGCTGTTCTGTGGGAGAAAGATGAGGCAGTTGCCTCTGTAAAGATTTACAGCCTTGGAAATCCTCTGTTCTACTCTGTCCTATAGAATTGCTATGAGTCAGAATTAATTCAATGGTAGTGGGTTTGGTTTTATTTTCCATTAATATTAGCTTTATTTTTCACTAAAATATCCATTTCTTTTAAAAATTAGCATGGTTTCTAATTTTATACTATGTCTCTATTAGTAAAATCTGGAAAATCCTGAGAGGAAAGGAGGAGGGAAAAAACAGAGGGAAGAGAGAAAGAAAGACAAAAGCACCTAGAGATGCTGGCAAATTCCCGTGTGTCCTCTGTTGGTCTTAAGTCTACTTCTATACAAATGTTTAAATTTCCCTTTGTAGTCTGCTTCCCTGTGTAGAACAGTATTGTAAACATTTGCCTTAATAAACAAATATTCATCCACAGCATTTTAAGCTTCTATTCTATATTTCATCGTAGTGGTAGATCATCATTTTCTAAACTAGGCTGGTTCATTCTTTTCTACTTTTTCACAGTATCAAATAATGGTACAACAATCATCCTGAAACATACATCTTGACTTATATTTATGACTATTTCTTTACTATTAATTACTAGGATTGTAATGAATGGGTGAGTGGGTACATATATTCTAAAATCTTGTGTCTATATTATCAAATTGTCCCTAAAATATCAATTTCTATTTACATCATGAGTATGTGAGATGACTTGTTTCTGCCAACACTGAGTATTACCATTCTTCTTTAATCTTTGCCAATACATTGGGCTAAAAATGTGGTATCTCATCATTTTAAGTTGCCTTTCTTCTTTTGCTAAATGTTTGGTAAAAGAATTATTGAGACTTGATAAGATTTAATATATTTTTCATATATTAAAATCATTTTTGTTTCTTCTTCAGTGAATTTTTTTTTTTTAATATTTTTCTAATTAGGAATTTGGCTTTTCCTTGTTGGTATAGTTATATGTTTCCTGTTCCTTCCACTTTCCTAAGGGCTAACTAAAACGGGAGCTCTGATGGTGTAGTGCCTAAGGCGTTTGATGGCTAACCAGAAGGCTGGTGGTTCAGGCACTGGGAATATCTTGTTCACTGCCTTATTTCAGCACCTAAAACAGTGCCAGACACCTTATTAGGTAAAAAAAAAAAAAAAACTCACTGCCGTTGAGTCAATTCAACTCATAGCAACCCCTCCTTGGGTTTCCAAGGTGGTATCTCTACAGAGGTAGATTGCCTAGTCTTCCTTCCAAGGAGCAGCTGGTGGGTTTGAACCCCCAGCCTTCAAGTTAACAGTCAAATACCTTGAGCACTAGACCACCAGAGCTCCTCCTTATTAGATGATCAATAAATATTTGTTAGATAAAAGAAGGGAATATTTATGAGACTTCTTTCTATGTTAAAGATATATTTGAGGCAATCTTTCATTGGTTGCTGTGTGCCAGGCACTGTTCTCAGTGACTATATGGTTTTTTCTCATGACCCTGACAACAGACATGTTTCAGAACTTGCCCGTGGCCAAACAACTAGTGAGTGGCATGGCTGGGTTGCAAAAACAGTCCAGCTCCAGAGCCTACACCAAGTTTTGAGCAATAAAAATGTAAATCTTTTATCATAGTATTCAACTTTCATTTCTAGAGTTCACTTTTGCTGTTATAATTAGGCTCCTTGACATTAACCCTAGACTTGGAACTTGATATGGAAATAATTCATAATTCCTAATGAACAATCAGACCCAATGCACTGAGTAAGAGCCATGAAAATTACATTTATACAACTCTCAAAATTCTGATCCCTATGAGAAAAAAAATTAATTTGTGAAATGAAATAAGAATGAACCTAGAAACCATTTATTGGAACAGAGAATTGTTTCTTAATGGGACATTCAAGTCAACTAATTCAGAAATATTTGGATCCTGAAATTACACCTCAATTATTATACTTAACAACCTCTTAAGTAGGTTTGCTTTATGTTTTATCAATTTATATTTTTATACCCAACTTTTTTCCAAAAGCGTTTAAGGAAACCATAATAAGGCTTTAGTTATACTTCTTTTCTGCAAATGTGTCAGAGTAAATGCTAGAAGTTCTTTGAAATCATTACCTTTTGGCAACTTTCATAAACTCTTCACTAGCTTTAGCCAATTCCTCTGCCATTGTCTCCAAAGAAGCAAATACTTCATTTTCCACATCTTTCCTCTCCATTGATATAATCAGATGGCAAAGCTGAACAGTCATTGGTGAGATGATTCTCTCAATGTCTTTGTTATGTATCATGGAGCCAATGTCATCCAAGAGGAAAGACTCCATCTCTTCTAGTCTGTGAACAGAAATTATGACATGGTTGTAACTCATGATGATTGACATGTAAAAATACTTCTCTTTGAAGTACTAATCAGCTAATTTTATTCTATGATGGGAAATAAATCTACAAACTATTAAAGGGATAAGTAGGAGTTATTTTCAGTATAGGATTTTATAAGTAAAGGATATGTGATGACTTAAGACTAATGTGAAAAAGTGGGATAAAGACACAATATGATAGGGTCAGAAGAACACCAATAGAATGGCCATGGATTCACAAACTATGCAAAATACAGACAGTTTAAAAAATGAGTACACTAACTATAAAGACATGATCAAGGTCTTCAATATTTGTAGAACTATCATACATTAAAAGAAGCTCTGGTGGCACAGTGCCTAAGGCATTTGACTGCTAACCAGAAAGTTGGTGGTTCAAACCCACCAGCTGTTCTGCAGAAGGAAGACGGGGCTATCTACTTCCATAAAGATTTACCACCTTGGAAAACCAATGGGGGTTGCTATGAGTCAGCATCGACTTGATAGCATTGGGCTTGGTTTTGGTTTTGATCATATGTTAAAGGAAATGTATTTTTCCTAACTTCTATCATACAGAGCTTCTCAGAGCAAGAAGTGAAAGCCTCTACTAATAGAAAGTTCTCCCTTAGATTGAATGGGTCTCTCACAAGCAAAATTCTCAACTATCCTAGGATCAGTATCATTTAGGTTATAGTAAACTTCCTTTCTCTGGCAATTTACAAAGTTAGACAGCCACTTGAGGATATTATATAGAAATATCAAGGAGTTTATGGATAAATAGACAGAATTCCAGTGATGAAATTCTGTGATTTGTTTAATTTTATTCTCTCATTCAAAATCTCCTTTAAAAAATGAAGATTAAAAGAAGGCTCATACTTTCTCTTCTGATTATAACTAAGGTATAATAGATTACAATAGATCAAATTTCCTAATATAATATCAGAAAAGTCAGATAAACTATGACAATTAAATATTTTTTAAAATTTTATTGTTATTTGGGTGAAAGTTTACAGAACAAATTCATCTTCCATACAGCAGTTCACACACACTTTGTCTCGTGACATTGACTGTAATCTCCCACAATGCAACAGCTCTCCTCCCACTTCCACCCCATAACCATCTCTTCCCTGTGTCCTTCCCTCCCATGCACTCCTGTACCCCAACCTGTTTCCCTGTATATACACAGCCCTTCTATTCTACCATAATTGACCGCTCCAAGGAGTGTATCTACCTAATGTAAGTGTTCAGCTTATATGTCTATCTTTTGTTTGGCTAGAAACCACAGGAGTGGGTTCAATTCCAGACCTGAAGGGCAGCTAGGGGCCATAGTCTCAGGGGTTCCACTAGGCTCTATCAGACCAGCAAATCTGGTCTCTGAGAATTATATTTTAAAAGTGTTCCACTAGGCTCTATCAGACCAGCAAATCTGGTCTCTGAGAATTATATTTTAAAAGACATCAGAGAGTGGTGGAAGCAAAGTGGACTGAAATTTCAGAGATGAGAGAATCTTTCAGAGATGAACTAACAATCAGTGGTTATTTTCTTAGGGGCCTTTGTTAATTCTGGTCAGAGGCGGGGATATGGCCTACACCTAGCAGAAGTCTAGTACTAGGGGAAACCAAAATCATGAAATCTTTTGGCAGTTACATGGGATTGAATAATAAAAGAAAACCACACCTAGATGCATGGCATAGAAAAAGATACATAATATAAAAAAATGAGAACACATATCAACTCATTTTGTGAGATCATCATCCCAATATAAAAAACAAAGTGAGAAAAATTACAATCCAATTGCATAGATGCAAAAGCCCTAAACAAAATATTAGAAAGTTCATATTATTTATTAACAATATATAAAAAGAATAATGCAAAAAGGATAATGAAAAAATGATACTATTCCAGGAACACAAGTTTTGTTTGAAATGTTTAAAGCAGCCAATGTAATCCACCACATACATTATCAGAATGAAAGAAAAAACCTCACTGTTGATCAATTAAATATATATGAAAAGGTATTTGATACAATTCAGCATCTCTTCATGATTTAAAAATAAAAATATTTATAAACCCACAACTCTTTTTTTTTTTTTTTTTAATTGTGATTTGGGTGAAGTTTTACAGAGCAAATTCACTTTCCATATAGCAGTTCACATATACTTTGTTTCATGTCATTGACCACAGTTCACCACAATGCAACAGCTCCCCTCCCACTTCCTCCCCATAGTTACCTCTTCCCAGTGTCCCTCCCTCCATACACTCATGCCCCCTGAGCTGTCTCCCTGTGCATAAGCAACCCTTCTTTCTCTCATGATTGTTCTCCCCAAGGAGTGTATCTACTTGAGGTAAATGTTTAACTCATATGCCTGCATTTTGTTTGGCTGGAAACCACAGGTGTGGGTTCAATTCCAGACCTGAAGGGCAGCTAGGGGCCATAGTCTCAGTGATTCCACCAGGCTCTATCGGACCAGCAAATCTGGTCCCCTTTTTTTTTTCCAAATGATTTTGCGTTTTGTTCCACATTGTTCTCCCTCTCTATCCAGGATCTCCTACATAGATCCCCCTCAGTGTGGTTGACAGTGGTAGCCAGGCACCATCTAGTTCCTCTGGTCTCATAGTTGTATAGGCTGCAGATCGGATGGTGTACCAGTCGCTAGGACTAACTGTTTCCAGGAATTTTGGTTTTCTTCATTCTTCTTTGCTCTGGATGAGAAGAGACCCATCGTTGCATCTAGATGGCACCGTGCTAGCTTTTAAGATCCCAGTCGCTACTTGCCAAAGTAGGAGGTGGAACAATGTTTTATATAGTATGTTATGCCAATTGAGCTTGATGTCCCCTGTGACTATGGTTCCAAGCCCGCAAGTTCAGCTACTCAGTCCCTCTGGGTAGCTGGCTGTGACCAAGCAGTGACCACAACCTTGCCCCTTGTCAGCTCTACTATACACCTGGGAATTCTGATCATTCACATAAACTTATAGGACTATTGTCTGCCAACCTTATGTATGTTCTTGGATACACTCCCCATTTCATAGACGTACCTAATTGTTTAGCCTGTCCACCCATCTATCCATCCATATACCCATGTTAGCCTTCACTGACAACACAGTACTGTATGTGCAAAAGGGTTCATATTTGTTGTCTGTACCTCCCATGTACCTCTCTATGTCTTTCTCATCCTCAGTGCTGCCATATTGGTCACTCACATTTGGTACATTGCCCTTCTCTTCACCCAAATCAATATTTATCTCTATCTATCTAACAGCCTTCTCTCCCCTCCCCTCCCACCCCTGGTAACCAACAAAGAAAATTTCCTTCTACAGATAAACTTTTCCTTAACTTTTACAATAACGGATTAATACCATATTTGTCCTTTTGTGATTGACTTATTTCACTCAGCATAATGTCCTCCAAGTTCATCCACGTTATGCGGTGTTTTGTAGATTCTACATTATTCTTTAGCATTGCATAGTATTCCATTGTGTGTATGTACCATAGTTCGGTTATCCATTCCTCAGTTGATGGACATCTAGGTTGTTTCCATGTTTTGGCTATTG
The DNA here is from genome assembly GCF_000298275.1 of Orycteropus afer afer. Lineage (NCBI taxonomy): Eukaryota > Metazoa > Chordata > Mammalia > Tubulidentata > Orycteropodidae > Orycteropus > Orycteropus afer. Next base: position 1,914,587 of record NW_006921604.1, on the reverse strand, counting down.
TAAATAGTGCTGCAATGAATATGGGTATGTGTATATCTGTTCTTGTCATGGCTCTCACTTCTTTAGCGTATATACCTAATAATGGAATGTCTAGGTCAAATGGTATTTCTAATTCCAACTTTTGAAGGAATCGCCATACTGCTTTCCACAATGGTTGTACCATTTTACAGTCCCAGCAGCAGTGTATGAGAGTCCCAATCTCTCCACAACCTCGCCAGCATTTGTTATTTTCTGTCTTGTTGAACTTTGCTACCAGTGCTGGAGCAAGATGGTAAACCCACAACTCTTGTCAAATTAGAAGTCGAACAGATAATTCCAAACCTGATCTTCATGCCTGTTGATAATCTTATTTCCTGGTTCTTTGTATGATGAGTAATTTTTCAGTGCTTCCAGGATGTTTTTAGAACTATGTTAAGATTCTAGGATCTTATTATTTAAATCTTCTATTTTAGCAGGCTTCCAGTTACCCTGCACCAATGAGGAAAGGGAAACACTACCTTATTATCATTGGGTGGGGTTGAATTTCAGACTCTCAACTTGGCCTCTGCTGACACTGCCCCAGAAGAAGGTGGAGGGTGTCTGAATATGGCTGGATGGGAGCAGAAGTCCAGACTCCCTCTTGGCCTCTGCTAACACCACCCTGACAGGTAGACAAAGAAGTGCCTTGTTACCACTGGGCAGATGTGCAAGTTTGGGCTCTTACTTAGCCTCTGCTGACACCATGGGGGTTGTGGGGAGAAGCTCTGGGAAGGAGTAAAAGTCAAGGCTCCACACTGTGTGTGATTCTGGGTTGTGGGTTTCACCAGCATCCAGTTTGGGAAATGTAGGATACCAAAAGAAAATCCAGAGAACTCATTGTCATGTTGTTCCTTGAGTCCCAAGGTGCCTAGCCAGTATACCTTCTTCTCTCCACCTTTCAACTTTCTTGGTTATTTTATGTATTATGTCCAGGGTTTTTACTTGTACTTAGTGGGAGGAATAGAAAGACATGTGTCTACTCCATTTTGTCCTGAACCAGAAGTCATAGCACCTTTTTATGTTTATTTGCTATTAGGATATCCTCTTTTGGGAAGTGTTTGTTCCAGATTTTGTCCCATTTGTTAATTCAGTTATCTATCCTTTTCATGAGATTTTTAGATATTTTTTCTTTATATACTTGGGATTTGCATTTTTTATTGGACGTATGTGTTACAAATATCTTCTCCCATTCATTAGCCTGTTAATGGTATCTTTTGATCAAATTTGATCAAATTATTGCTTTCTATATAATCCAATTCATCAATATTTTTTTTTATAATCAGTATTTTTGGAGTTCTTTTAAGAAATATTTGTCTGCTGCACGGTCACAGAAATGATCTCCTAAATTTTCCTTTGAAAACATTATGATTTAGCTATAACATTTAGATCTGTAATCTATCTGAAAGTTATTTCTTATATTTGAAGAAAGGTGAGAGTTAGGCATCAATCTATATATTCTATTCCTGTGCTTAATAGCTACAGCTCAATAACAGGTCTTGGCATTGCTGACTGCTCTGAAAGGGATCACAATGGAAGGTCCTGGACAGAGTGGGAGAAAATTATGGAACAAAACTCAAAATCATAAGACCAGCCTTACTGGTCTGATAGAGACTGATGGAAGCCGCAAGGTTATAACCCTTAGGTATCCTTGAAACCTGGAACTGAATACATCCTTGTGGCTCAAATTTCAGCTAAATGAGAAAACCAAACTCACTACCACTGAGTTGATTCCAATTCATAGCGAACCCTTTGGGTTCCAAGGCAGTAAATCTTTGCAGGAGTAGATTGCCCAGTCTTCCTTCTGTGGAGCGGCTGGTGGGTTTGAACTGCTAACCTTCTGGTTAGCAGTCAAATGCCTTAGGCACTACGCCACCAGAGCTCCTTAGCTAAACAACAGATAGGTCTATGTGGTATTTAAGGTTATGTATCAACTTGGTTGGGCCTGGTTGAGTAGCTGGGCACCTGGTTGTGGTGATTCCCCATGATAAGACTGGTAATCAACTCCATGGCGGAATCTACTATGAGCAGCAGAGTAGCTGCCTTAGGATGCGGTCTGCTCCCAGTATATAAGAAGCAGCTTTGAGAAAGGTCTTGAGCTTTTGGCACATCTGAACCTGCATTTGGCCAATTCTTCATCTCAATGCCGTGTTGTCTGCTGATCTTGGGACTATAAATGGATTTTAATTAGTGACTTGCCATGTTGCTTAATAATTTTGTGACTGTGACGTTTTACTTGTTGACCTTGAATTTGCTGGTCTCAGCAGCCAGCAGCTGCATGAGTTAAGAGAAGCCTCCAGCTTCAGTGGGCCAGGAGCAAGAATGTCAAAGGTGAAAGCCCAAGATCAAGGGGCTTTCGCCTAGCCCCTAGAACTGGCACTTTGAACTCAGACTTCTAGCCTCCTAAACTGTAAGATAATAAATCCCTGTTTGTTAAAGCTGTACATTTGTGGTATTTTCTGTTAGAGTGGCACTGGAGAAACAAAACATCCTATTAGGAAAACAGTAACACCAGGGAGGTACATACTCCTTGGGAGAATCAACCATATGAGATCAAAAGAGCAGCACTTGCCCAGGGATAAAACTAAGAAAGCAGGAAGAGATAGGAAAGAATAATGAAGGGAAGTAGTAAACACAGGGAGGAAGTGGGGAGATTGCTGTTACACTGTGGGAATTGCAATGAATGTAAAAAAACAAAATATGTATGAATTGTCCAATGGAAAACCAATTTGCTCTGTACACTTTCACACAAATCATAATTTTTTAAAATAGATCTTGGCAACTAGTACTGTAAATCTTCTACCTTTCTTCTTTAAAGTTGTGTTGGTTACATATGGTCTTTTGTATTTCCATGTAAAATTTAGAGTAAACCTGTCAATTTCCACAAAAGGTAGATAGGATTCTGAATGGAACTGCACAGAATTTACAGATCAATTTGGGAAGACCTTCTATTTGTAAAATATGAAATCTTCCAAATGAAGATTTAGGTCTTCTTTAATTTCTTTCAATATAATTCTATGGTTTTTAGTAGCAGTCTTGGCATATTTTTGCTAAATTTATTCCTAGGTACCTGGTGTTATCAATGGTACTATAAACACTACTTTTAAAATTTTATTTTCTATTAACATATTGCAAAGCAGCCCTGGTGATACAGCAGTCAGAGTGAAGGGCTGTTAACTAAAATGTTGGCAGTTCAAGCCCACCAGCCACACTATGGGAGAAAGGTAGCACTATGTTTCCATAATGAATTACAGCTTTGGAAACCCTATGGGGCAGTTCTACTCTGTTCTGTAGAGTCACCATGAGTCAGAACCGACTCTACGGCAATGATTTGTTGGGATTAGCTTGTTACTAGTACATAAAAATGCAATTGACTTTGTGTATTCATATTTGTATTCAGTGCTCTTGCTAAATTAATTAATTAATTCAAGCTTTCTGTAAATTCTTTTAGATATTCCTCCTTGGAAGGAAGATTGGGCAATCTACTTCTGTAGTGATACTACCTTGGAAACCCAAGGAGGGGTCACTAGGAGTTGGATCCAACTCAATGGCAGTGAGTTTCAGTGAGTTTGGTGGGTTTTTTTTTTTTTTTTTTTTTTTTGGTACATGCAATTATGTCATCTGTGAATAATTTTTGTTTTATAAATCTTTGTCTTATTCTTATCTCAGGGTGGGGTGCGTTTCAACATTTCATCATTAGTTATGATATTTTTCACACTAGGGAAAATTTTTTTTTTAATTGTGATTTGGGTGAAAGTTTACAGAGCAAATTGGTTTTCCTCCAACAATCCATACACATTCCATTTTGTAGTATTTACCGCAATCCCCACACTGCAATAGCATTCTTCCCACTTCCTCTCTGCATCCACCCCTTCCCTTTGTTCTTCCTTCCTATCCCCTCCTGCCTTCCTAGCTCTATCACTGGGAAAATGCTGTCCTCTTGATCTCATATGCTTAATTGGTGTAATGAGTGTATTGTTGTTGTGTTGTTGTTATGTGCCGTTGAGTGGGTCCCGACTCATACCCTCCTGATATTACTGTTGACCTTATAGGTGTGTCTATCGCTTGGCTGCCAATTGAGTCACAGAGGTTAAGTTCATTTCCTAGTTTGAAACATGGTTAAGGACCACAGTCTGGGGTTTCCACCAGTCTTTATCAAACAAGTAAGCCTGCTCTTTTTTGTGATTTTGAGTTTTGTACCACATTTCTCCATACTCTATCCAGGACCTCTTGTGATCCCTTTCAGAGCAATTAGCTGTGGTAGCCTGGTACCACCCAGGTCTTCTGGTCTCATGGTCATGGAGGCTGAGGTTCATGTGCTGCAGTAGTCCTTTGGACTACTTGTTTCCTGTGTCTTTCATTTTCTTCACTCTTCTTTTTTCCAATGGGAAGAGACCAATAGTTGCACCTTAGATGTCCACTTTCAAGCTTCTAAGACCCCAGCCACTATTCACCACAGTAAGATATAGAACATTGTCTTTGTGGACTGTGTTATGCCAATTGAACTTAGTGTTCCCCAAGATGATGGTCCTAGGCCTCCATACCCAACAACTCATTCCCTCAAGGTGTTTGGCTATGAGTAAGAAGTTTTCATAATTTTGTCACCTTGGAAACCCAAGGAGGGGTTGCTATGAGTTGGGTCTGACTTAACAGCACATAACAACAACAATAACAATGCTCTACCACATTCACAGTACATAGGTAGAGATAGCCTTTGTCAAACCTAGTTTTTTGTATGATGTGAACTATGGATCCTGTTTCATTTTTCTGCCTGTAGATATCTAATTTTGCCAGAACCATTTGTTAAAGAGACTATCTCTTCCCCGTTGAATGGGTTTTGGTCCTTTGTCAAAGACCAGCTGTTGACAGGTGTATGGATTTTCTTCTCAATTCTATTCCACTGGTCTATGTGTCTGTCATTATACCATTACCAAGCGTTTTTGACTACTGTGGCTGTATAGTAGGTTTTGAGATTGGGTCATGTGAGGCTACCTACTTTGTTCTTCTTTAGTAGTGTTTTGCTTATCCGGGGTCTGTTTCCTTTCCATATAAATTTGATAATTAGCTTTTCTGTCTCTGTAAAGAATGATAATGAAATCTGGATTGAGACTGCATTATATCTGTAGATCACTTTGATTACTATCATCATTTTTATAATTTTAAATCTTCCTATCCATTAGCATGGTATGTTCTTCCATTTATGTATATTTGTTTGTTTGTTTTGTTTCTTATAGTAGTGTTTGGTAGTTTTCTTTGTATAAGTCTTTTGTGTCTCAGATAAGATTTATGTCTAAGTACTTCATCTTTTGGGTGGCTATTAAAAATGGTATTGCTTTCTTGATTTCCTTTTCAGAATTCTCTTTGCTAGTGTAACAGAATCCTACTGATTTTTTTATATGTTAATGTGTACTTTGCTACTTTTCTGAATCCTTTTATTAGTCCCAGTTTTTCTTGTATAGGATCATATCATCTGCAAATATAGTTTTACATTTTCTTTGCCAATATGGATGCCTTTTATTTCCTTTTCTTGTCTTATTGCTCTGGCTAGGACTTCCAATACATTATTGACTAGGAATGATGATAAAGGGCATCCTTGTCTGGTTCCCATTTGCAAGGGGAATGTTTTCAGCCTCTCTCCATTGAGAATAAGGAACTCTGGTTGTGTAATGATTAAGGCATTGGCTGGTAACCAAAAGATCTGTGGTTTGAACCCACCAGCCACTCCAAGGAAAAAAGATGGGGCAGTCTGTTTCCAGAAAGATTTACAGCCTTGAAAGACCAGTGGGAGTCACTATGAGTCAGAATCAACTCTATGGCAGTGAGTTTCCATTGAGGATACTATTGGCCATTGATTTTGTATATATACCCTTAATTATGTTGAGGATTTCCTTTCTAGTCCTATTTTGCTGAGTGTTTTTTATCAAGAATAGATGTTTGATTTTGTCAGATGCCTTTTCTGCATTGATTAATATGATCATGTGGTTCTTTTTCTTTATTTATGTGATGGATTATAGTGATTATTTTTCTTATGTTGGACCATCCTTGCATATCTGATATGAATCTCACTTAGTCATGATGTATTATTTTTTTGATATTGTTGGAATCTACTGGCTAGCATTTTGTTGAAAATTTTTTGTGTTGATGTTAGTGAGGGATATTGGTCTGTAATTGTCTTTTTTAATGATATCTTTCCCTGGTTTTGGTATCAGGGTCATGCTTGCTTCATAGGATGAGTGTGGTAGTATTCCATCCTTTTCTTTGTTCTAGATAGTTTGAGTAAAACTAGTTCCAGCTTTCTTTGAATGTTTGGTAGAATTTGCCAGTGAAGCCATCTGGGCCAGGACTTTTTTGATGGGAGTTTTTTTGTTTTTGTTTTTTATGATCTGATCAATTTCTTCTTTTGTGATGAGTCTGTTGAAATTTTCAACCTCAGATTGTGTTAGCTTGGATAGGTAGTGTGTTTCTAGAAATCTGTCCACTTCTTTTAGGCTTTCAAATTTGTTAGAGTACAGTCCTTCATAGTACACTGTTATGCTTTTTATTTCAGTTGGTTCTATTGTGACATTGTCTATTTCATTTCTTATCCATGCTATTTGCATTTTCTCTTTCTTTTGTTAACTATTTCAGTGGTTTGCCAATTTTATTACTTCTTTCAAAGAATCAACTTCTAGTCTTGTTAATTCTTTCCAATGTTTCTCTGTTTCATTTATTTCTGCTTGAATCTTTATTATTTCCTTTCTTCTGGTGACTGTTCTTTTTCTTGTATTTGGAGACGTTGGATGTGGTAGCTAAGCTTGTGTGTCAACTTGGCTGGGCCTGGTTGACTGTCTGGGCTTCTAGATGTTGTTATTCCCCATGGTGAGACTGGCAATCAATTCCATGGTGGAATCTACTGGAGCAGCTGAGTAGCTGCTTTAGGGATGTGGTCTGCTTCCAGTATGTAAGAAGCAGCTTTGAGGAAGGTCTCTAGTTTTTTGGCATACTTGGACTCTGCATATAGCCGAGTCTTCATTCAGCAGCCTGCCATGCTCTGCTGATCTTGGGACTTTTAATGGACTTGAATCAATGGCCTGCCATGTGGTTTGGTAATATCGGGACTGTGCCTTTTTACTTGCTGACCTTGGGTTTGTCGGCCTCAGCAACCAGCAGCTGCCGGAGTGAAGAAAATTCTCTAGCACCAGTGGGCCAGGAGCAAGAAGCAGAGCTGAAGCCCAAGGCTGAGGGCCTTTTACCCAGCCCCTAGAGTCTAGCACTTTGAACTTGGACTTCTAGCCTCCAAAACCTGTAAAAATAAACTCCTGTTTGTTCAAGCCATTCCCATTTGTGGTATTTTTCTGTTAAAGTGGCACTAGGTAACCAAAACATTAGGTTAGGGTGCTGATTTTTATTCTTTCTTCTTTTTTAATGTGTGCATCTATTGCTATAAATTGTCCACTGAGCACTGCTTTTGCTGTGTCCCAAAAATTTGGGTATGTTGTACATTCATTCTCATTTGATTCAAGGAAAATTTTTATTTCTTCTATTACTCAATAGTTTTTAAGTAGGGTATTACTCAGTTTCCATGTATTTGATTTTTTTCCTTGATCTTCCTGTTGTTGATTTCTAATTTTATAGAATTATGATCTGAGAAGATGCTTTGCAGTATTTCGATTGTTTTTAAATTTATTGAGGCTTGCTTTATGGCTTAATATGTAGTCTGTTCTGGAGAAAGTTCCATGTGTGCTGTAAAAGAATGTATGTGTATTGTGCTGTTTTTGGGTGGAGTGCTCTGTATATATCTATAAAACCTAGTTGGTTGATTGTGTTGTTTAGATCTTCTGTATCTTTATTAAGCTGCTTCTAGTTGTTCTGTCCTTCATTGAAAGTGGTCTATTAAAATTTCCTATGATTGTGGAATTGTCTATTTCTCCTTTCAATTCTGTTGAAGTTTAATTTATGTACTTTGGGGCTTTTTCATTGGGTGTGTAGATATTTATTATGGTTTTGTCCTCTTGTGCAATTGATCCTTTAATCATTATATAATGTCCTTCCTTGTCTCTTTTGCTGGTTTTTGCCTTAAAGTCTATTTTATCAGAGATTAATATTGCCACTTGACCTCTCTTTTGGTTGCCATTTGCTTGATATATGTTTTCCCAATCTTTGATTTTTAGCTTATTTTTGTCTTTGTGTCTAAGATGTGTCCCTTGTAGACAATATATTGATGGGTCATGTTTTCTTATTCATTTTGCTACTCTCTGTCTCTTGATTGGTGAATTTAATCCATTTACATTCAATGTAATTATTGATAGATATGAATTTACTGCTGCCATTTTGCTGTGTTTGTGTGTGTGTGTGTGTGTGTGAGGTGTTAATGACTTCTTTGTTCCATATATTTTTCTGTGATAAGCTCATTTTTGTTTATGGATTTTCTTATCATTTTCTTCATTGCTATTGTTTCAGTGTTTTCTGAGATTTTGTGATATTCCTCTTTTTTATTTTGGTATGAAGGTTTATTAATTTATTTGAGATTACACTGTAATTTATTATTATTTTCCCAAGTTTATAGCAGTTCATTCTATCTTGATATTGTCTTGATTTCCCCTCTGTTTGGAAGTTTTGTAACTACATCATTTATTCCTTCTTTTTGCTTTGTAGTTATTGTTGTTTACAAATTGGTATCTCTCATTCCCTGTTTTCCATCTTGTAGGTTTATTTTATTTTTGATACTTCTTTTTCTGGGTTGATGTCCAGATGATTTTGCCATATGTCTTAATCTTCAATGTTGCCTGCCATTGGTGGTTCTTGTAAGCTTATTTTACTTTCAACACTTCTGTAAATGTGTTGGTTTCTGGGTGATGGTGTCATGTGTATTAATCATTAGTTGTTGTCTGTTCTTTCTCCAAATAACTCCTTTCGTATCTCTTGTAAGGTTGGTCTGGTTTTAACAAATTCTTTAATTTCTTGTTATCTGGAAATGTCCTAATTTCACCATCATATTTGAGGGACAATTTTGCTGGGTATATAATTCTTGGTTGACAGGGTTTTTTTCAGTGATTTATACATATCATCCCATTGCCTTCTTGCCTGCATGGTTTCTGTAGAGAAATCAGAGCTTAGCCTTATTGGTTCTCCTTTGTAGGTGACTATTTGTTTTTCCCAAGCTGCTTTTAAGACTCTTTTTTTCTCATAATGTAGAGTCTACAAAACACTGCATAACATGGATGAACTTGGAGGACATTATGCTGAGTGAAATAAGTCAATCACAAAAGGACAAATATGGTATTAGTCTGTTATTGCAAAAGTTAAGGAAAGGTTTAACTATAGAAGGAAATTTTCTTTGTTGGTTACCAGGGGTGGGAGGGGAGGGGAGGGAACGCTGTTAGATAGATAG
>NW_006921604.1:1888670-1903919 GCF_000298275.1 Orycteropus afer afer | reverse complement strand
AGAAGGAGCAAAAGGTAGTGAAAGGCCTGTCTCCAAGGATTTATAATGTGTATCATCCAATAGAGTTAATTCCATGAGGTTCACTCACACATACACACACCACAAAATTGAAATCTGTGTCAGCTAAGTTGGACTCAACAAGACAGAAAAATACAGCATGAAAAAGGGCTGTTGCACTACCCAAAATTTTACTAGGAGGAAGTGGGCTGAGAAAACATGTACTGTCATTCATGGAAAAGGATGGACAACTCAGATGAAATCAAGAACCCAGAGGGCAAAGCTAAAAACCATGCAGAATTTTTTTTCTTGGCAGGAGTAGAACTGAGTTCTGATCAATTATCTTCTGGTCTTCAGATTTCATAATTGCTATGGACCAGTAACAACTATGTACCTCCCACTTGTCCCCCCTCCTTTTTTTGGAACAAGAGTTTATCTATGTTATCTTATGCTTTTTGTCATCTGTCACAAATTCTCCACTTCCTTGCCTCAAGAGCTTCTCCACATGGCTGCCTCATATCATGGCAACTGGATTACTCAGAGTCTCTGATCAGAGTGATCAATAGAGAGAGAAAGACATAGAGAAGAAGAGAGAACCCAAGACAGAAGTTGCAATCTTTTGGTAATCTATTTTCAGAAGTGACATATCATCACTACTGACTATTGGTCATGCAGCTCAAACATGGTATAATGTGGGAGGGTACTACACAGGGTATAAATACTGGGAAGTGAGGATCATTGGAAGTTTATCTTGGAGGATGGCTATCACACTCCCTGTATCTATTTCTTTCTTTTTATAAGTTTTCTCTGAAAATAAGGCCATCCTCCCAAATACAGTCTTTCCCAGCCTCTTTTGCAGCCATATTACTCCACTGTAAGCAAAGGTACATGTGTAGAATTAATTCATGTAATTTAGGGTCATGTCCTTAAAAAGGATGTTTTCTTCCTACTTTGTTTTCCCTATACCATGGGCTGGTACATGGGCATAGTGGGATTAAGTAGATAACACACTAAAGGATGATTAAAAGTACATTGGTTCCCAAAGACAGGTGGAAACAATTAGTCCAGGAGACTGGTACACCATGTGATCTTCAGCCTATACAACTGTAAGACCAGAAGAACTAGATTGTGCCTGGCTACCACTGTCAACCACTCTGAGGGGGATCTATGTAGGAGATCCTGGATAGAATGGGAAAACAATGTGGAACAAAACTCAAAATCATTTTTAAAAAGGGGGGGGGACCAGGTTTTCTGGTCTGATAGAGCCTGGTGGAACCTATGAGACTATGGCCCCTAGCTGCCCTTCAGGTCTGGAATTGAACCTACTCCTGTGGCTTCCAGCCAAACAAAAGGCAGGCAAAAGAGCTGAACATTTACATTAGGTAGATACACCCTTTAGAGAGATCAATCATGGAAGAATAGAAGAGTTGTGTATGCACAGGGAGATAGCGCATGGGGCAAGAGTGCATGGGAGGGAAGGACACAAGGAAGAGGTAACTATGGGGAAGAAGTGGAAGGGGAGTTGTTGCATTGTGGGAGATGACAGTCAATGTCATGAGACAAAGTGTATGTGAAAATGAATTTGTTCTGTAAACTTTCACCCAAATCACAATAAAAATTTTAAAAAAGTACATTGCTTCCTTGAATGACCTCATGAGTGGGAGCAGCCTACATCCCTGGCCCTCCTACCAGCTTTGGATTTTAAGAGAGCAATAAATCTTCTTGTGTATGTCTCTACCAAGTGATCTTTATTTCCAAATAGTTGAATATTATACTACAGATCACAATCGATCCCTCATAGAACTGACCGAAGAAGATCAGTGGAACAGACTACAGAATCCAGGAATAGAGCAAGCACATTTCAAAATTTAATGCAAGACAACAGTATGATATGTCAATTCAATGAGAAAATGATAGATTATTCAGTAAATTGTCCTGTCAATATTGCTAGACAAGGCTACTTAATACAAGGCAGTCTTTTAACTGTCATTCTAATCTTGCTGCTCACCTTGCTTCTGATATTTATGAGCTGCCATGTGGCAACTGCTGTACTGGGATTCTATTACTTCCATTGCTACTATGAAGTCCAATTCTGTAACAGAATCTCCCAGCATTAGCCCAACCTTCAGAAATCAGCCACTACTGTATTTCTCAGTGCTGCTACTGCCCTCTCACCAGGGCGTCCTTAGTCCTTTGACAAATGGAGTGTCCTTTTGAAAAATTTATCCATAATTTTGGTAGCTCTACCTCATTTAATGTGAACCATTGATTTTTCCAAGCTTCCAGAGCCTCCTAGCAGTACCTTTCTGTGAGGGCTTTTGTTAGGATGTTAAATTCTGTACTGTGTGAAAGATACCCCTGTATTGAGAAACTCTTCCTTATCTAGCTTTATCCTCTTTCCCACCCTGACCCATAACTCCCAAAATCCCTCCTAGGTACAGTCTTCCACTTTCTCCTAGTTAGTCGGGTCCTGTTGCTCCTTTACATGCAATCTCTGTTCTTCAGCAGGCTTAGTACTTCCCCATCTAGATCAGGCTGAGATTTGACACTGGTTAATGGACTATCTGAAGAAAATTAACACAAGTCCATGAGTACAACCAGAGTACAACCTTGACTATATGCTACCTGAATTTAGAAACCATCTCAAGAATAGGTTTGATACACTGAAAATTAAGGACAGAAGACCAGACAAGTTGTAGGATGACATCAAGGACATGATACATGAAGAAAGCAAAAGGTCATTTAAAAAAAAAAAAAAGGAAAGGAAAGGAAGAAAAGATTAAGATGAATGAATCTATTTTCAGAAGTGACATATCATCACTACTGACTATGATATTGGTCATGCAGCTCAAACATGGTATAATGTGATTTTGAGTTTTGTTTTACATTGTTCTCCCATTCTATCCAGGATCTCCTACATAGATCACCTTCAGAGTGGTTGACAGTGGCAGCCAGGCACTATCTAGTTCTTCTGGTCTTATAGTCGTATAGGCTGAGGATCACATGGTGTACCCATCCCTGGACTAATTGTTTCCGTCTGTCTTTGGGAACCAATGTACTTTTAATCATCCTTTAGTGTGTTATCTACTTAATCCCACTATGCCCATGTACCAGCCCATGGTGTAGGGAAAACAAAGTAGGAGGGAAACAAGATCCTCTGAAACTTGTTCTTGAACATAGAGTAGCTAAAGTGAATGGAAGAAATTATGAAGTAAAAAAGCTGAACAGAAGATTCCAAAAAAGCGGCTCAAGAAGACAAAATAAAATATGGTAATGAAAAATGCAAATACTTGCTATTAGAAAAACAAAAAGGAAGAACACACTCATCATTTATCAAGATGAAAGAACTGAAAAAATTCAAGCCTTGGGTTTAATGTTGAAGGACTCTGTGGGCAAGATATTGAACAATGCAGGAAGTATCAAAATAAGACAGAAGGAATACACACAGTCACTGTACGAAAAAGAATTAGTTGACGTTCAGTCATTTCAAAGGGTATCATATGTTCAAGAACCAACAATATTAAAGGAAGAAATGCAAGCTGCACTGAAGACACTGGAGAAAAGCAAGGCTCCAGGAATTGATGAAACAGTGATTGAGATGATTCAACCAATGGATGATGCAATGCTGGAAGCACTTCCTCATCTATGCCAAGAAATTTGGAAGACAGGTATTTCTTAGGGTCTTAGGTCTGCCTAGCCCAAAGAAAAGTGATCCAATGGAATGTAAAAATTATCACTTTCATTAATGTCACATGCAAGTAAAGTTTTTGTGAAGATAATTAAAAAATGATTGAAGCAGTTCATCAACAGGGAACTGCTAGAAATTCAAGCTAGATTCAGAAGAGGATGTGGAATATGTGATATCATGGATATGTGAGATAGATCTTGGCTGAAAGCAGAGAATACTAGAAAGATGTTTACTTATGTTTTATTGACTATGCAAGGGCTTTTGACTGTCTAATAACATAATAACAAATTATGGATAACACTGCAAAGAATGAGAATTCCAGAACACTTAATTTTGCTCATGAGGAACGTGTGCATAGATCAAGAGGCTGGTGTTCAGATAGAACAAGGGAATACTGCATGGTTTAAAATCAGAAAGCTATGTGTCGGGGTTGTATCCTCTCACCATACTTATTCAATCTGTATGCTGAGCATATAATCCAGGACTATATGAACTGGATTATGAATAAGAACTCAGCACCAGGTTTGGAGGAAGACCCATTAACAACCTGCAATTATGCAGATGACACAACTTTGCTTGCTGAAAGTGAAGAGGACTTGAAGCATTTAAAGGACTTGAAGATCAAAGACTACAGCCTTCAGTATAGATTATACCTCAACATAAAGAAAACAAAAATAATTACAATTAGACCAATCAGCAACATCATGATAAATGGAGGAAAGATTTAAGGTATCAAGGATTTCATTTTACTTGGATCCACAGTCAATGCCCATGGAAGCAGTAGTCAAGAAATCAAATGATGTATTACATGGGACAAATCTGCTGCAAAAGACAGCTGTAAGTGTTAAAAAGCAAGGATATCACTTTGAGGACTAAGATGTATCTGACTCAAGCCATGGTAGGAGCTCGGGTAGCGTAGTGCCTAAGGCACTTGACTACTAACCAGAAGGCTGGCGGTTCAACCCCACCAGCCACTCCTCAGAAGGAAGGTTGGGCAATCTACTTCCATAGTGATACAACCTTGGAAACCCATGGAGGGGTCTCTATGAGTTGGGACCAGCTCAATGGCAAATAACAAAAACAACAAGCCATGGTGTTTTCAATCACTTCATATGCATGTGAAAGCTGGATAATGAATAAGGTAGACTGAGAAGAATTGATACACATGAATTATGGTGTTGGTGAAGAATATTAAATACACTATGGACTGCCAAAAAAAATGAACAAATCTCTCTTGGAAGAAATACAGACAGAATGCTCCTTAGAAGCGAGGATGATAAGACATTATCTCATATATTTTGAACATATTATCAGGAGGGACCAGTCCCTGGAGGATCTCATGCTTGGTAAAGTAGAAGTTCAGCAGAAAAGAGAAAAACCCTCATTGAGATGGATTGACACAGTGGCTGCAACAATGGGCTTAAGCACAGCAATGATTGTGAGGATGGGGCAGGACCTGGCAGTGTTTTGTTTTGTTGTGCACAGGGTCACTATGAGTTGGAACTGACTCAATGGCACCTAATAACAACAATAACAATAGTCTTATATGGAAGCCTGGTGACATAGTAGTTAAGTACTCAGCTACTAACTGAAAAGTCGGTCGTTCAAAAATGGAAGTGAGGACAGAGCTTGAGGAGGATCAGTGCTGTCTTGTAAAACATCTTCTTCATAGTCTTCAGAAGTCTGCTGACTCAGAAGGTTCAGGGAAATCTGAGGGTCCAAGGTATTCAAATTAATGCATTTCAATATTCCCTCTCAAGTTTAGGAACCCATTTCTTCTCTATCAGGTCACTGATTTTGGCATATAACACTTGCCCAGGCTAAAAATTCAACCTTTTCTAATATTTCACCACTCTTATAATTAAATCCTGTGCCTTGTCTCTATCTCTGTTTAGCCCCCAGTTGCAGGAGGCAGGGAGTCTCTTTAGATCATGGCTAGGATACTCTCTAACGCTCACACTTGGCTTCAAATTGGTTGTTGATTGCCCTGAGCTGATCATTGTCTCTCTTCAAAGAATTGCTGACCACCATATGACTCAACTATTCCACTCGTAGGTGTATACCCAAAAGAACTGAGAACGTTTCAAGAACAGACACATGTACAGCAATGTTCATTGCAGCAGTTTTTACAATAGCCAAAATGTAGAAACAACTGAAATGTCCATCAATGGATGAATGGATAAACAAAATGTAGTACGGATATATAAAGGGATATTACTTAGCCATTTAGAGAAACGAAGTTCTGATACATGCTATCACATGGATGAACCTAAGAAACATTATGCTCAGTGAAATAAGTCAGTTACAAAAGGATAAATACTGTATGAGCTCACTTATATGAAATAAGCAAATATATTGTTGTTGTTGTTGTTAGGTGCAATTGAGTTGTTTCTGACTCATACTGGCCCTATGCACAGCAGAATAAAACACCGCCCAGTCCCACTCCAGCTCCATGATCCTTGCTATACTTGAGCCCATAGCCACAGTCACTGTGTCAATCCATCTCATTGAGTACCTTCCCCTCTTTTATCGACCCTCCACCTTACCAAGCATAACATCCTTCTCCAGGAAATGGTCCCTTCTGACAACATGACCAAAGTAGGTGACATGAAGTCTGGCCATTCTCATGTCCAAGGAGCATTCTGGCTGCACTTCCTCCAGGACAGATCTGTTAGTTCTTTTAGCAGTCCATGGTACTCTCAGCACTCTTTGCCAGCACCACAACTCAAAAGCATCAACTCTTTTTCAGTCTTCCTTATTCATTGTCCAGCTCTCACATGCATATGAGGTGATTGAAAATATCATGGCTGGCTGTGTCAGGTGCACCCTAGTCCTCAAGGAGACATCTTTGCTCCTCAGCACTTGAAAGAGGTTCTTTGCAGCTGATTTGCCCAATGCTATACATCATCTGATGTCCTGACTGCTGCTTCCATTGGCATTGATTGTAGAACTAAGCAATGTGAAGTCTTTGACAACTTCAATCTTTTCTCCATTTATTGTAATGCTGCTTATAGGTCCAGTTGTGAGGATTTTTGCTTTCTTTATATTGAGATGTAATCCATACTGCAGACTGTAGTCTTCAATCTTCATCAGTAAGTGTTTCAAGTCATCCTCACTCTCATCAAGCAAAGTTGTGTTGTCAGCATATTGTAGGTTGTTAATGTTAGAAGCCCAAAGAGGGATCTCTATGAGTTGGGTCTGACTCAACAGCACATAACAACAATGATTCTTCCTCCAATTCTGATGCCATGTTCATCTTCATATAGTCCAGCGTCTCAGATTATTTGCTCAGCATACAGATTGAATAAGTATGGGGAAAGGATACAACCCTGCTGCACTCCCTTCTTGATCTTAAACCATGCAGTGTCCCCTTGTTCTGTTCGAACAACAGCCTCTTGGTCTATGTATAGGTTCCTCATGAGCACAATTAAGTGTTCTGGAATTGCCATTCTTCTCAATGTTATCCACAATTTGTTATGATACACATAATCAAATGCTTTTGCAGAGTCAATAAAACATAAATAAACATCTTTCTGGTATTCTTTGCTTTGAGCCAAGAGCCGTCTGACATCAACAATGATATCCCTCATTCCACGTCCTCTTCTGAATGCAGCTTACATTTCTGGAAGTTCTCTGTCAATATTCTGCTGCAACCATTTTGAATGATCTTCTGTAAGATTTTACTTGCTTGTGATATTAATGATGTTGTTGTTGTTGTTATGTGCCGTCGAGTCGGCCCCGACTCATAGCGACCCCTCCTTGGGTTTCCGAGGCAGTATCACTACGGAAGTAGGATTGCCCAACCTTCCTTCCAAGGAGTGGCTGGTGGGTTTGAACCGCCAGCCTTCTGGTTAGCAGTCAAGTGCTTTAGCCACTATGCTACCAGAGCTCCTGATATTAATGATATCATTTGATAATTTCCACAATCTGTGGGATCACCTTTCTTTGGAATGGGTATAAATATTGATCTGTTCCAGTCAGTTGGCCAGATAGCTGTCTTCCAAATCTCTTGGCAAAGCTGAGTGAGTGCCTCCAGCAGGGCATCCATTTGTTGAAACATCTCAATGGGAATTCCATAATTCCTGGAGCCTTGTTCTTAGCCAATTCCTTTGGTGCATCTGCAACTTCTTCCTTCAATACCATTGGTTCTTGAACATATGCCCCTCTTGAAATGGATGAAGATCTACTAGTTCTTATTGGTATGGTGACTGTGTATTACTTCTATCTGCTTTGGATGCTTCCTGCTTCGTTCAATATTTTGCCCATGGAATCTTTCAATATTGCAACTCGAGGCTTAAATTTTTCCCTCAGTTCTTTCAGCTTGAGAAATGCTGAGCATGTTCTTGCCTTTTGGTTTTCTAACTCCAGGTCTTTGCACATTTCATCATAGTAATTGGCTTTGTCTTCTTGAGCTGATCTTTGAAATCTCCTGGTCAGCTCTTGTCATTTCTTCCATTTGCTTTAGCTACTCTCCATTCAAGGGCAAGTTTCAGAGTCTCTTCTGACATTCATTTGGGTCTTTTCTTCCTTTATCATATTTTTAATGACCTCTTGCTTTCTTCCTGGGTGACATTCTTGATGTCATCTCACAATTCTTCTAGTTTTTGGTCATTGGTGTTCAATGCACCAAATCTATTCTTAAGATGGTCTCTAAATTCAGGAGGGATATATTCAAGGTCATATTTTGGCTCTTGTGGACTTGTTTTAATTGTCTTCAACTTCAAGTTGGACTTGCATATGAGCAGTTGATGATCTGTTCCACAATCAGCTCCTGGCCTTGTTTTGGCTAAAGATATTGAACTTTTCCATTGCCTCATGCCAAAAATATAGTCAATTTGATTCCTGTGTACACCATCTAGTGAAGTCCACATGTACAGCCACAGTTGGTGTTGTTGGAAAAAGATATTTGCAATGAATAAGTCATTGGTCTTTCAAAATTCTATCATGCGATCTCTAGCATTATTTCTGTCACCAAGGCCAAATTTTCCAGCTACCGGTGATTCTTCATTTCCAACTTTTGCATTCCAGTCGTTAGTGATAATCAACACATCTTGATTGCGTGTTTGGTCAATTTCAGACTGCAGAGATTGATAAAAATCTTCAATTTCCTCATCTTTGGCTTGGTGGTTGGTGCGTAAATTTTAGTAATAGTAGTATTAACTGTTCTTCCTTGTAGGCGTATGGATATTATCCTATCACTGATAGCATTGTACTTTAGGACAGATCTTGAAACATCCCTTGTGATGACGAATGCCGTGCCATTCCTCTTCAATTTGTCATTCCCAGCATAACAGATCATATGGTTGTCTGATTCAAAATGGCCAAAACCAGTCCATTTCAGCTCACTAATGCCTAGAATATCAATCTTTATGTGTTCCATTTAATTTTTGACAACTTTCAATTTTCCTAGATTCATACTCCATACATTCCATGTTCCAATTATTAATGAATGTTTTCAGCTGTTTCTCCTCAATTTGAGTTGTGCCATGTCAGCAAGTGGAGGTCCCAAAAGCTTTACTTTATCCATATCATTAAGGTTGGTTCTACTCTGATGAGGCAGCTCTTTTCCATTCATATTTCAAGGGCCTTCCAACCTAAGGGGCTCATCTTCCTGCACTGTATCAGACAATGTTTCTGGGATATTCATAAATTTGCCTAGTAATGTATCAGACAATGTTACTCTGCTATTCATAAGGCTTTTCCTGGCCAATTCTTTGAAAAGTGGATGGCCTCTTCCTTCTTCCTAGTCTGTCTCAGTCTATAAGCTGTGTTGATACTTGTGTACCATGTGCAACCCTGCTGGTGTTTGAAACACAAGTAGCACAGCCTCAAGCCTCACAGCAACACACAAGCCACCACAGTATGACAAACTGACAAACAAGTTTGTCTCCCTTAGCTATTTGAAACCTCTCTGCCCTAGGATCCTACCTGGATCCTACCTGGATCCTGGTGCTATTGTCAGGCCCCAGTGTTCCCTCCCTTTCCTGCCTCTGGGGTGGGGCCTGTGTCCCTCCCCTTACCTGGATCCTGGTGCTTTTGTTGTCCTCAGCCCTGGCAAAATATATAGCAAATATATTGTTGTTATTTGCCGTCGAGTCGGCCCCGACTCATAGTGACCCCTCCTTGGGTTGCTGAGGCAGTATCACTATGGAAGTAGGATTGCCCAACCTTCCTTCAGAGGAGTGGCTGGTGGGTTTGAACCACCAGCCTTCTGGTTAGCAGTCATGTGCCTTAGGCACTATGCTACCAGAGCTCCCAGCAAATATATAGCAAGTGAAAATTATTTGTGTTTACCTAGAGTGAGAGGGAGGGAGAAAGGGGATATTTTTGCTTAGAATGCAGTAAGTTTCTGTTAACAATGGTGGAATAATTTGGAAAAGAATAGTGAGAATGGTTGTGCAACTTAGAGAAACGTAATTAGTGTCACTAAATTATGGATGCAGAAATTGTTGAATTGGTATGTGTTTTGCTGTGTATATTTTCATCATAATAAAACAAAAAACAATCAATGGCATTCAGCAACATCAATTCAATTCTACTGTCCTCATACTTCCTATTTCTCCTGCACTTCTCAAAAAAAAATGGTGATATTGCATAAGGAAGTGCATCTTCTCCATCTATTCCTTATACTGATTTACAAAACATGAAAGTCTTAGCAATTCCAATGGTCAATAATTACTTTAAAATAAAGATGATAATGGAAGGGGGCAGGGAAACTAGATTAATGGAAATGGAACCACCAAAACAAAAATAATTAAAATCTTCACATATTATGAAGAATGTAACCAATGTCAGTGAATAACTTGTGTTGAATTTGTTGAATAAGAACCAAAACTACTGTATAAACCTTCACCAAAAACATAATAATATATTATTTAAAAAAAAAACAAAAAACTTCTTGCAATTGCATTGCCAAAGCAAGACAGGGTCTATCAACATTCCAACTACAGTGAGAATGGGGTCCTCATTGCCAACTGACTGGTGAGGGATCCAATACCAGAACTCTGTCCTTCACATCTATTTCACAGGATCACTGCTGGGACTGACTGTATCAGATTGGGATCTCTGAAGCAGAGCATGAGATAAGGATTTGGGTGATTTACTGAGAGAGTGAAGCAGGATAGGAAGCAGGACAGAGCTAAGCAAGGATATGGTTTCAGATAAAGATTAGTCTTGGCCTAATCTGCAGGGGTGAACTCTCCATAATTCGTATTGCAGATTTGCCTCCCTTGAGACAAGGGGACTAGCAATTTGTAGCCCTGTATCATTCAGTCATTGGCTGTGGGCTGCCCACTACACCCCCTGACCTCATGCCTGGAAACATTGCACAGAGCAAGTTTCCAGATGAGGTGTCCTTGCAGTTGAGAGCAATTTTTTAGAGAAGAGATGCAGTTGTGATGCTTGGTAGAAAACTCTAATGGCAGCTGGAGATTGGTGCACTAACCTTGTAAAGAGGATCCAGGTAAGAAAATAGTACCCGTCTCAGTGAGGAAATTTGCTTATTGGCAATGGGCAGTTGATGTTCCCACCTCTGCAGGAAGCATTGGGTGTGGCCCCACCAAACACATGGGCTGAGAGTATGGGAAGATGATTCTATATGGACAACCAGGGCCCTGTTAGCTGAACTGTATCAAGCAGACAGAACAACAGAGACCGCTACAATAGAATTCTAGGTGCAGAAAAATTAACACTGTGTATTTGTGTTTATACACAGAAACAAAATGATCAACCTAGTATTTAAAGTAATTTTGCTAAATTCATGACTGCCTAATTATATTACTTACACAAAATGAAGTAATAAAAATATTCTTTAGTTAAGAAACATGATCAATGACTTCATGTCTCAGAAGCACCACAACTGAGGAATCTGCTCTCCAAACTATAGGGGATAATCCATCTCAAGAAATCATTGACTGAGTGAGCGTAGGTTTATGGTCATATTTTGGTAAGTATTCCTCAGTCTCCCAAGGCAAAGAGCAGCCCACACCAGGTCAGTTTCCAACCTTACACCTCCAATCACATTATCAGCCCAGTGGCATTCCCGTTTACTTGGACCGTTAACACCCACAAACCTCCATTCTCAGGCTATCGATGACTGCTTGTGAGAAAACGCTTTCCCATGCTAATTTGCTAAAATGTTGTTCGATTTGTTCTTTTAGCTTTATGATTCCAATTGTTGACATTGATTTTACACACACACAAACACATACATATGCGCACACACATATTGGGCAAGGGATTGTGACTCTGTTGTTGTTGTTAGGTGCTGTCGAGTTGTCCAATTCATAGGGACCCTATGTGCAACAGAACACAACACTGCCTGGTTGTGCACCATCCTGGTTGTGCACATGAGCCCACGGTTGCAGCCACTGTGTCAATTCATCTGGATGAGCGTCTTCCCCTTTTTCACTGACCCTCCACTTTACCAAACATGATACCCTTCTCCAGGGAATGATCCCTTCTGACAACATGACCAAAATAAGTGAGACGAAGTCTGGCCATTCTTGCTTCCAAGGAGCATTCTGGCTGCACTTCTTCCAGGACAGATTTATTTGTTCTTCTGGCAGTCCATGGTATGTTCAGTATTCTTCACCAGTACCACTATTCAAAACCATCAACTCTTCTTCGGTCTTCTTTATTCATTCAGCCTTCTGCATAAGTCTGATTTCTTCTAATGCACAGCTGATCTTCATTATTTGCAGATTCTATACTTGCTAATCCATCTATTTGCTAAAATGTAATTGTAATCCCCAAATCAGTACGAATGTTATTTTCACAGTCATTTGCAGACATGCAGAGAGCAAAAAATTTTAGTTGCTTGATGCACATGTTCTCAGCTGAGGTTGAACAAGGCAACACTCTACCTTCTTGTTTCAGCTCTCATACTGTAATCAAGTTATCTTTTAACAGTACTTAGTGGCATGTTTTTCATATTTTTGTGCTTTTTGTTGGTGATTTCACTGTTTAAAATGCTGTCTAGTGTCTCCAAGTGCAAGAAGGCTATAATGTGCCTTACAGAGAAAATAAGAATGTTAGATAAGCTTTGTTCGGGCATGACATATAGTTTTGTTGGCCATGAGTTTAATGTTAATGAATCAACAATACAATATATCCAGAAAAAGAAAGAGAATATTTGCTGATCTATATGTGAGGGCACCCCCCCATTGGGTTTCCAAGGCTGTAAATCTTTACAGAAGCCAACCACCCTATCTTTCTTCTGCAGAGTGGCTGGTGGGTTCTAACAGCCAATCTTCTGGTTAGCAGCCAATTGTCTTAACCACTACACCACCAGAACTCCTTAAATCTTTTTTGGCTACTATTTATTATAAATACTGCATGTAATTATTCATAAGAAATACATACTAAATAAAAACCAAATAAGGTATACTAAGCCCTGGTAGCATAGTGCCTAAGGCACTTGACTGCTAACCAGAAGGCTGGCGGTTCAAACCCACCAGCCACTCCTTGGAAGGAAGGTTGGGCGATCCTACTTCCGTAGTGATACTGCCTCGGAAACCCAAGGAGGGGTCGCTATGAGTTGGGGCTAACTCGACAGCAAATAACAACAACAACAACAAATAACTATACCTAAATAGCAACACACATAAAAAGATTATGTATTGATCAGTTGATGAAAATACTGTGACTAAAGACTTGCAGAAACCTCACCGTATATTTCCTTTTAGGAGAAATGGCTCAGTATTCACTAATTTGGTGTTCATACTGACTTTATCGAACATAACTACCACAAATATAGAGAACTGATTACAAACTTATTTCCAGTAGAGATTAAAGAGAATCCAGGAATTGTACACACAAACTTAGGCAATATAGCTTACAGACAGTCCCTGGGTTACATATGTCTGACTTACATATCATCCTTAGTTATGAACCAAACCTTGAAAAGCTTATTATATTAAAAATTCAAGGTAATACAATGATTTATAATAACAAACAGGGTCTACTTTGCAACACACATCAAAATATTGTTATTATTGTTATTAAAGATATTTTAGTGTATCCTGAAGTTTTAATTGTTTTTTTATGCATAGAGAGGTACAGTGTATACTATATACTAAGACAAGTATCTGACTAACTGATGTGCGATACAAACTAGATCTAAGTGTTCTGACTTATGTACAAATTTAACTTAAAGATAGATTTAGGAACAGAACACGTTTGTAATCCAGTGACTGCCTGTATCAAGAAGAATATTATTCAACACATTTAAAAAAAAAAAAAAGTGACTGCTGAGGCTGCTTATGTACAACCAAAAACCTCATGGGATTTGGTTCCTTGGTTTGGAGGTTCAGGTCATGATTTCATGGGACAGCCCAGTTAATTGGCTGGTGTTCAGTGTTTCTACTCTTTCTCCTAGTTTGTTGTATAGTGCCTGGGTTCTTTAAAGCTTGCAAGTGGCCATCCAAGGCGCAACAGTTGGTCTCTATTTGCCTGAAGCAACAGAGAAAGAAGGTGAATCAGGAATAGGAGGAGAATATGCAATGTACGGTTAATTGCCTCCGTGAACAACTGCCTCCTTTGTCATGAACCCAGAGGACCTGGGTGATATCTGGCAGCTGTTACTGAATATTTGGATCAAAGATTCCATGGAAGAATCTTGATCAAAAGGGCAAAAATGCAGAACAAAACTTTACATTCTCATGGACTCCAGTCTTTCTGGAGCCATGAGAGTTGGACAAATCCCTGAAACTATTGCCCTGAGATAATCTTTAAACTTAAACCAAAAATATCTCCTGAAGTCTTCTTAAAACCAAACAATATCTTAGCTTAACTTGTGAAAAATGTCTGTCTTGAGCATTATGCTCTTTTAAGAACTAGCTGCATGAGATCAAAGTGACAAGGGCAACTTGAAAGATTAGACAGGAATCCTAAGGGGCAGTGAGTTTATGTTAATGAAAGAACAACTCAGACATGGAGGGTGAGAATGCTTGCACAACTCAAAGAATGTAATCAATGTCACTGAATTGTACATGTAGAAACATTTGAATTGGTGTATGTTTTGCTGTGTATGTTCGCAACAAAAACAATAATATAAATTTTTTTAAAAAAAGAATATTATTCACACTTCCAATTTTGAAATGTACTACAAAGCTATAGTAATCAAAATAGCATGGTATTGGCATAAGCATAGAGATATAGACCAATGGAATAGAATTGATAGGTATGATGCAGTGAATTATTTAACATGGGCCTTACAGCCTTGCATGGTCTTGTAACTTCCACAAAATATTTGGGTGGGACTTTGCAAATAAAGTCCTTATGGCCCACCAAGGGAATCAGACAGCCTGCTAATAATGGAAATAAGATGCATGAAGTCCTTGTAAGGGTGGGACCATGCAAATAGGTATATGGAACCCTAGAGAGGAGATTGGTCAGATTTGCCATCCTGCTAGGCTTAAAAGAGAGTCAATCCCAGAGCAGAGGGGGACCTCACTCCCACCATGATGAGGAGCCAGAAGCACAGCATGTCTTTTTTTTTTTTTTTTAATTTTATTTTGATTTTGGTGAAAATTTACAGAGTAAATTCACTTTTCATACAGCAG
>NW_006921604.1:1879226-1888080 GCF_000298275.1 Orycteropus afer afer | reverse complement strand
TGTATAGTATGTTATGCCAATTGAGCTTGATGTCCCCTGCGACTATGGTCCCAAGCCCACAGGATCAACTCCTCGGTCCCTCTGGTTAGCTGGCTGTGACCAAGCAGTGACCATAACCTTGCCCCTTGTCAGCTCTACTATACACCTGGGAATTCTGATCACTCACATAAACTTATAGGCCTATTGTCTGCCAACCCTATATATGATCTTGGATACACTCCCCACTTAGACATACCTAATTGTTTAGCCTGTCCACTTATCTATCCGTCCATATACCCCTGTTTACCTTCACTGACAACTCAGTACTGTATATGCAAAAGGGTTCATATTTGTTGTCTGTACTTCCCATGTACCTCTCTATGTCTTTCTCATCCTCAGTGGTGCCATATTGGTCACTCCCATTGCACAGCATGTCTTTTGGACCCAGTGTCCTTGTGATCAAAAGGGGGAAAATGTAGTGAAGATGTCTCACTCCCTTTCTGAGAACCCCCTAGACCCAGAAGTTAGAGAAACCTGTAACACTGGAGAAAGCATGAGACGGTGAGAAGTGGTGGTAGAGAAACAGCTGCAGAAACAGAAGACTGGTGTGAGGTGGAACCATCAAAATTAAAATCTCTTGTGCATCAAGGGACATTATCAAGATAGTGAGAGGACAACCTACAGAATGGGAACAAATGTTAGTAAATCAGATATCTGATAAGGGCTTCATATCCAGAATATATAAACTCAACATCTAAAATATTAAGAAACCCAATTTAAAAATGGGCAGAAAGCTTGAAAAGACACTTCTCCAGAGAAAATACACACATGGCCAATAGCATATGAAAAGATAGTCAACATAATTAGTCACTCCACCCGAAAAAAAAAACAAAAAAAACCCTACTGTCATAGAGTCAATTCCCACTCATAGTGACCTCCATTGGGTTTCCAAGGCAGTAAATCTTTACAAAAGTAAACTGGTGAGTTTGAACCACCAACCTCCTAGTTAACAGTCAAATGTCTTAGGCACTGCACTACCAGAGCTTCTTAGGGAAATGAAAAATCAAAACTCCAATGAGATACCACTTCCTTGGATGGCTATTATTAAAAAAAAAACAACTTAGAAAATAACAAGTGTCAGGTTTTTCCTGAAGGGCACTTCTTCACTATATCATGTTTCTCCAAACCCCTGCCTCAGGCTTTACTTCTGAGGAAACCAAGCTAAGATCCTTCTCCTGGCTCATGAATTCATTCAGGGAGGGGAAGGTGGTCTCAACCTGTCCAATCAGGGCTGACCCCAGAAACCTGTCGAGAGGCCAGGCTGTGTGCCTTGAGCTGTTAACAGTCATTTGCCCCATATTAGGGAAGCTTACTTGTGAATAGAGCCAAGAGTGAAGGAAGCGTAGCCAAGGGATGGAGAAAGACTAAGTCCTGAGGCACTTTTTAAACTCTTGGATTCAGTCAAAAAGTTTTCTTCCAATACACAGTGTCTAAAAATATCAAAAGATTTTGATTGGGAGCCCTGATTGGCACACCTGTGAACCCCATCTCTCTAGGGACCTATCCTTCTGCATAATTATAGGGGGTGGTATTTAGTGCTCATAGACGTGGTGGAAGGAGCTTCAAAATCTTGACATACCTTCTGAATTATACACACACACACACACACACATACATACTTTTATTTTACAAATGTATATAATTTATATAAATAAAAAATTTATATACACATTAACATATATATATAAACTTAAAAAGAGGTTGCTGTATCTAATATGTATTTTTTTTACTTTAATAAGTCTTATGGTATTCTCATTTTCAAATGGTTAACTCAAATATTTTTTCAGTATGACTTCTTATTGAAACATTATAACACTCCAAAATGTATTTTATAGTAAACTATTCCAGAAAATGAAGAGTTTACCACATAAGGAAAAGAAGAATGCAATTTATCCTACTTCTAAACACACTTACAGATCAGCCGACACCATCTTATTCAGAGAATAAGTGGTAAAAATTCTAATCTTTTTGACTGACAATCTTGAAAGTGTAACCACACACACAGAACCAACTAGAGGAAAAACATGGACATTTTTCCTTACCTTAATGGAAACACACTTTCCACTATCCAAGCAAAAAGCAGATATTTGGATTCACTCTAAATGTCGGAAATCCAGTTTATTTACCAGCAACAGGAATCTATCTACATTCACAGTAGAGTCCAGTACTGAGGATCTCCAAGCAACTGTTAACTGACTCTGCTACTGACGTCAGACAGTATTACTAACAAGCAAACATCATAATTTATGTATTAAGTGGTTAAAGATCTGGTGTTCACAGGAATAAGAACTGAATTAGAGTCTGAGAAATAGGCTAATAGTTTTAATCAAACCAGTCATAAAAATAAGTCTTGAAAAATTCAGCAACTAAACAACAAAAAATGGGCAAAGGACTTGAACAGACATTTTGCCAAAGAGGATATTCAAATGAAATGGCTAGCAAATACATGAAAAGACGATCAATGTCTTTAGCCATTGAAGAGGAGAAAATCAAAACCACAAGGAGATAATATTTTATTTCCACTAGGATAGCTACAGGAGCTCTGGTAGCATAGTGCCTAAGGCACTTTACTGCTAACCAGAAGGCTGGAGGTTCAAACCCACCAGCCACTCCTCAGAAGGAAGGTTGGGCAAGCCTACTTCCGTAGTGATACTGCCTCGGAAACCCAAGGAGTGGTTGCTATGAGTCGGGCCGACTCAACGGCAAATAACAACAACAACAACAGGATAGCTAAGGAGCCCTAGTGGCACAACAGTTAAGTGTTTGGCTGTTATCTGAAAAGTTGATGGTTCAAACCCACCCAAAACCAAAAACCAAACTCACTGTCATTGAGTCGATCCTCATGAGCACAATTAAGTGTTCTGGAATTCCCATCCTTCCCTGTGTTATCCATAATTTGTTATTCTCCATACAGTCAAATGCCTTTGCATAGATAGTTTTAAAGCACAAGTAAACATCTTTCTGGCATTCTCTGCTTTCAGCCAAGATCCATCTGACATCAGCAATGGTATCCCTTGTTCCACATCTTCTGAATCTGGCATAAATTTCTCACAGTTCCCTGTCAATATACTGCTGCAACCATTTTTTAAATTATTTTCAGCAAAATTTTACTTGCATATGACATTAATGATATTGTTCAATAATCTCTGCATTCTGTTGGATCACCTTTCTTTGGAATTGACACAAATAAGGATCTCTTCCAGTCAGTTGGCCAGGTAGCTGTCTTCCAAGTTTCTTGGTATAATTGAGTGCTGCATCCATTTGTTGAAATATCTCAATTGGTATTCTGCCTATTCCTGGAGCCTTGTTTTTTGCCAGTTCCTTCAGTGCATCTTGGCCTTCTTCCATCAATACCATTGGTTCTTGATCATATGCTACATCCTGAAGTGGCTAAATATCAACCAACTGTTTTTGGTTCATTGACTCTGTATTCTTTCCATCCTCTTTTGATGCTTCCTGCATTGTTCAATATTTTGCCTACAGAATCCTTCAGTATTGCAACTTGAGGCTTGAATTTTTTCTTCAGTTCTTTCATCTTGAGAAATGCCAGCTGTGTTCTTCCCTTTGATTTTCTAACTCCAGGGCTTTGCACGCTTCATTATAATACTTTATTTTGTCTTCTCAGGCCACCCTTTGAAGATTTCAGTTCTCACTTAACCATTTCTTCCATTTGCTTTAGCTACTCTCCATTCAAGAGCAAGTTTCAGAGTCTCTTCTGACACTCATTTTAGTTTTTTCTTTCTTTCCTGTTTTAATGACCTTTTGCTTTCTTCATGGGTGATGTTCTTGATGTAATCCCACATCTCCTCTCGTCTTCAGTCCTGGATGTTCAATGTATCAAATCTATTCTTGAAGCACTTACTGATGAAGACTAAAGACTACAACCTTGAGTATGGATTACATATCAACATAAAGAAAATAAAAATCCTCACAACTAGACCAACAAGCAACATCATGATAAGTGGAGTAAAGAATGAAGTTGTCAAGGATTTCATTTTACTTGGATCCATAATCAATGCCCATGGAAGCAGCAGTCAAGAAATCAAACAATGTATTATATTGGGCAAATCTGCCACGAAAGACCTCTTTAAATTATTAAAGACCAAAGATGTCATTTTGATGACCAGAAATACTGGTCGGATAGTCTCGGGAACCCCCAAGACTATGGCCCCGACTTACCCTTCAGGCCTAGAATTGGAATAACTCCCAGGGATTGGCTCTCAGCCCAATAGTAGAAAGACCTACCTACATGCAGAACACCTGCCCCAGGGCAATGCACCCACCTACTCTAGGGAGACAGACCCCTTATAGCAATCAGCCATGGGGCACCAGAGGGACAGCATTCACATAGAGAGAAAGTTGGACAGACAGGAGTGCATAGTTAAGAAGGGCACAGGGAGTGGGTAGTCATAGGGATGGGAGGGGAGGAGCGTTTATTATGGTCGGGGATGGTAGCCAGGGCATGAAATCACATGTACACAAATTGTTGAATGTAAAACAAATTTTGCTCTGTAAATTTGCACCCAACGCACAATAAAATTTAAAAAAAAAAAAAAAAAAAGATGTCATTTTGAAGACTAAGGCACACCTGACCCAAGCCATGGTGTTTTCAATAGCCTCATATGCATATTAGAGCTGGACAATGAATAAAGATGACCACAGAAAAGTTGGTGCATTTGAGTTGTGGTGTTGGTGAAGAATATTGAATGTACTATGAATTCTGGAATAATGAACTGGTATATCTTGGAGTATAGCCAGAATGCTCCTTAAAAGCAAGTGAGAATAGTCAGACTTCATCTCTCATACTTTGGTCCTGTTAACAGGAGGGTCTGGTCCCTGGAGAAGGATATCATGCTTGGTAAAGTAGAGGGTCAGAGAAAAAGGACAAGACCCTCAATGAGGTGAATTGACACAGCGACTGCAACAATGAACTCAAGTGTAGCAAAGACTGTGGGGTAGGCATGAGACTGGGCAGTATTTAGTTCTGTTGTACATAGGGTCACCATGTGTTGAAATTGACGTGATGGCACAAAACAACAATGTTTATTGCAGCACTATCTATAATAGCAAAAAGGTGGAAACAAACTAAAAATCCATCGACAGATGAGTAGATAACCAAAATGTGGTACATGCATGCAATGGAATACTACTCAGCCAAGAAAGATAAATGAAGTCCTGATACATGCTACAACATGGATAGGCATTGACGACATTACTTGAGTGATGTAAGCAAATCATAAAAGGACAAATATTCTATGACTTCACTTATACAAAAAGACAAGAGTAGACAAATATATGGAGACTAAACTTTATTACCAATGGTGAGAGGGAAAGAAAAAGGGAGAATTATTGCTCGTGGAGCACTGAATTTCTGATTATAATAGAAAACTGGCATTGATTAACGGTAATGGTTACACAGCTGATTAATATAATTGATGTGATTGAGTGTCCACACATTAAAAAAAATACATATGTTGTTGTTGTTGTTAGGTGCCATTGAGTCGGCTCCAACTCATAACGACTCTATGTACAACAGAATGAAACATTGCCCGGTCCTCTGCCAGCCTCACAATCCCTGCTATACTTGAGCTCATCATTGCAGCCACTGTGACAATCCATCTCATTGAAGTCCTTCCTCTTTTCTGTTGACCCTCCACTTTACCAAGCATGATATCCTTCTCCAGGGAATGGTCCTTTCTGACAACATGACCAAAATAGGTGAGACGAAGTCTGGCCATTCTGGCTTCCAAGGAGCATTCTGGCTGCGCTTCTTCCAGGACAGATTTGTTAATTCTTCTGGCAGTCCATGATACTTTCAGTATTCCTCACCAACACCACAACTCAAAATCATTGATTCTTCTTCAGTCTTCTTTTTTCATTGTCCAGCTCTCACATGCATATGAGGTGGTTGAAAAATACCAGGGCTTGGGTCAGGTGCACCTTAATCTTCAAAGAGACATCTTCACTCTTCATCACTTGAAAGAGGCCTTTTGCAGCAGATTTGCCCAGTGCAATACATAGTCTGATGTCTTGACTGCTGCTTCCATTGGTGCTGATTGTGAAACCAAGTAATATGAAAATCTTTGACAACTTCATTTTTCTCTCCATTTATCCTGATGCTGCTTATTGGTCCAGTTGAGAGAATTTTCATTTTCTTTATGTTGAGATGTAATCCATACTGCAGAATGTAGTTCTTTAATCTTCATCAGTAAGTGCTTCTAAGACAGATTTGGAAGAAGGAAAGGGCCATCACTTCTCAAAGAATTGGCTAGTGAAAACCTTATGAATAGCAGTGAACTGCCTGATATATTATTGGAAAAAATATATGATATATATTTTTAAAACAACAAAAAGGAAAAGAAAGAGCAGCTGCTTATGTACAACCAAATACCTCCTAGAATTTATTTTCTTTGTTTGGAGGTTTAGGGTCATGGATTCATGGAACAGCCCAGTTAATTGGCTTAATATCATTTTTCAATGCTTCAGTTCTACCATCTAGAGGTGCTCTGGTGTTGTAGAGTTTACAGTGTTTGGCTGCTAACCAAAAGGTTGATGGTTCAAACCCACCAGCTGCTCCATGGAAGAAAGATGAGGCAGTCTGCTTGATAAAGATTTACAGGCTTGGAAACCCAATGGGGTCTCTATGAGACAGAATCAACTCAGCAATGAGTTGAGTTGAGTTCTGCCTCCTAATTCTTTGTGTGTTGGCTGGATCTTAAAAGCTTGCAAACCACCATCGAGGCACAACAATTGGTCTCTATTAGCCTGGAGCAAACGAAGAAGATGGGAAATCAGGAATAGAAAGAGGAAATGAAATGCATAGGTAACTGCCTCCATGAACAACTGCCTCCTTTGCCATGAGACCAGAAGAACCAGATGGTGCCTGGCTACCATTACTGAATGTTTAGGCAAAGATTCTGGAGAAGAATCCCAATCCAAAGAGAGAAAATGTGGGACTGAATTTCAAATTCTCCTGGAATCCATAATTCCTGGAGCCATAAAGTCTGTCTGAACCCCAAACCTAGTGTCCTGAAATAATCTTTAAATCTTAAAGTTTTAACCAAAAATACCCCTGAAGTCATCTTTAAACCCCACAATATTGCTGTTTTTTTTTATTGTTGTTTGTTTGTTTGTTAGGTGACATTGAGTTGAATCCAACTCATAGTGACCCTATGTACAACAGAATGAAATACTGCTAGGTCCTGTGCCATCCTCATATTCATTGCTACGCTTGTGCCAATTGTCACAGCCACTGTGTGAATCCATCTCACTGAGGATCTTCCTCTTTTTTGCTGACCCTCTACTTTAACAAATATGATATCCTTCTACAGGGACAGTCCTTCCTGATAACATGACCAAAGGACAAGAGACAAAGTCTGGCCATTCTCTCTTCTAAGGAGTATTCTGTCTTTACTTCTTCCAAGACAGCCCTGTTTGTTCTTCTGGCAGTCCATGGTATATACTCAAAGTTCTTCACCAACCAAACAGTAGTACTTTCATTAGTAAAGAATGCCTGCCTTGAGCATTGTCCTCTTTTAAAGATCTATCTATATGGGATCAAATTGACAACAGCAACTCAAAAGGTTAGAGAAGAAACTTCATTAACATGTGTTAACTTCATTAACACACGGTAATGGTGGAGGAGTAACTCAAAAAAGGAGTGTGTGAATAGTTGCACAACTTGAAGAATGTAATCAATGTCACAGAATTTTACATAGAGAAATTGTTGAATTGGTGTGTTTTGCTAGGTACATTTTCAATAACAACAAATAAATTATTAAAATAAAAAAGACTTGACCATTGCTCTTTTAAGTTGTGGGTAACTGGAAAAAAATTAGACACTGGGAGTAATTAAAACCAGATAATAAGTCACTGAGCAACTTCATTGAGGATGAAGCTTCTTCTTTCTAGTCTCTTTCTGTGTGGATTTTCACAAGAATCTTGCTTGTGAGTGATTTTTTTCAGGCTGCTGTTTTTGGGGAACAATAGAAGGAATAAAGGAGTTAAATTGGAGGGAACGTAGACTTAAATATGTGTTACCTTTATATTGTATCACAGGTGTTTTCCATATATCATCTAATTTATTCCCGAGAATAATTTCATTAAGTAAGTATTATGAACTTCACTTTATAGATGAAAAGACTAAAAGTCACAGAGGTTCAGTATCTTGCCCACAATCTCAGAGCTGATAAATGAGTGGAGACTGGATTTGAACCTAGATCTGAGATATTAAAGTCTGGGTGTTGTGTGTGTGTGTGGCAACTCTGAGAACAGAGAAAATTGGGGTATGTTAATGTTCCCAATCTTTGAGAATTATTTCCTATTCAAATTATCAGTCATTCTTTGACTTCCAGTAAGTTTCTAAATGCTAAATGTTTTTATGAGTTGTATCCAGTCAGGAAAACGAAAATCACTCTAAGTGTTTCAAACGGAAGGAATTTAACTCAAGGAATTAATTATAAAAGTGTTGGAAGGGATAATGATTCCGTCAGTACTTTTAGCTATGGCCAAGCAAAGGGATTGAAAACTTCTCTTCAAAAGCAACTATAATGATGGAGTAAATTAACCACATACATACCAAAAAATTAGCACTCTGAAAACTGACTGAAGAAAAAATGTGAATTGAATTAACATGAAAGCATAACACATCAAAAGTTATGGGATGCAGCTAAATCGGTAGTTAGAAGGAAATTGATAACTTTTTTTTGTAAGTATATAGAGTTTTTTTTTTTTTAATTGTGATT
The DNA here is from genome assembly GCF_000298275.1 of Orycteropus afer afer. Taxonomy (NCBI): domain Eukaryota; kingdom Metazoa; phylum Chordata; class Mammalia; order Tubulidentata; family Orycteropodidae; genus Orycteropus; species Orycteropus afer. The sequence continues at coordinate 1,879,297 of NW_006921604.1, read as the reverse complement.
TGGGTGAAGATTTACAGAGCAAATTCACTTTCCATACAGCAGTTCACATATACTTTGTCTCATGACATTGA
>NW_006921604.1:1878477-1878966 GCF_000298275.1 Orycteropus afer afer | reverse complement strand
TAAAATAAGGAGAAGAAATAATAATAATAATAATAAACAGAGCATAAATCATTTCAGCAGAAAGTAGGAAAAAAAATAGAGAAAAAGCAATACAACTAAAAGTTGGTTTTTTGAAAAGGTAAAACTTTTAGGTAGTCTGGCCAAGAGAAAAAGAAAGAAGTCAAAAATTACCCAAATCAGGCATGGAATAGGGCACATCACTATTATTTCTACAGAGATGAAAAGAAATATAAGAAAATACTATGAACACATTTATGCCAACAAATCAGATAACTGTTGTTGTCATTGTTAGGTGCCGTCAAGTTGTCTCCAACTCATAGCGACCCTATGTACAGCAGAACGAAACATTGCCCAGTCCTGTGCCAGCTCCATGATCCCTGCTATATCTGAGCCTATCGTTGTAGCTACTGTGTCAATCCATCTTGTTGAGGGCCCTCCCCCCTTTCACTGACCTTCCGCTTTACCCAAGCATGATATCCTTCTCCAGGG
>NW_006921604.1:1872355-1877902 GCF_000298275.1 Orycteropus afer afer | reverse complement strand
TTCAATCTTTTCTCCATTTATTGTGATGCTGCTTATTGGTCCAGTTGTGAGGATTTTTGTTTTCTTTATATTGAGATGTAATCCATACTGCAGACTGTAGTCTTCAATCTTCATCAGTGTTTCAAGTTATCCTCCATCTCAGCAAACAAAGTTGTGTCGTCAGCATCTCACAGGTCGTTAATGATTCTTCCTCCAATCTTGATGCCACGTTCTTCTTCATATAGTCCAGCTTCTTGGATTATTTGCTCAGCATAGAAGTTGAATAAGTATGGTGAAAAGACACAACCCCAACACACTCTCTTCTAGATTTTAAACCATTCAGTGTCCCCTTGTTCTGTTGAACGACAGCCTCCTGGCCTGTGTACAGGTTCCTCATGAGTACAATTAAGTGTTCTGGAATTCCCATTATTCTCAATGTTATCCACAATTTGTATGATCCACACAATCAATTGCTTTTGCATAGTCAATAAAACACAAGTAAACATCTTTCTGGTATTCTCTGCTTTGAGCCAAGATCCATCTGACATCAGCAATGATATCTGTCGTTCCACATCCTCTTCTGAATCCATCTTGCATTTCTGGAAGTTCTCTGTCAATATACTGTTAGAACCGTTTTTAAATTATCTTCAGTAAGATTTTACTTGCATGCGATATTAATATTGTTTGATAATTTCCACATTCAACTTTTATAATTGAAAATTCCTAAAAGGGCACAGAATGCCAAGCCAAAGTGACTTAAAAGAAACAAAATATAAATACATCTATGACAAGTAAGGAAATCTGGTGGTTTAGTGGATAAGGCACTTGAATGCTAACTAGAAGGTCAGTGGTTCAAACCCACCAGCTGCTCCATGGAAGGAAGACTGGGCAATCTATCTCCATAAAGATTTACAGCCTCCAAAACCAAATGAGGGTCACTATGAGTTGGAAATGACTCAATGGCAGTGAATTTCTTTTTCTTTTTGGTTTATGACAAGTAAAGAAATTGAATATATAATTTAAAATCTTCCCCAAAAGGAAAGCTTAGGCCCAGATGGTTTCATTGCTGAGTTCTATTAAACATTAAAAAAGAAAATATTGATCAATCATAAACTCTCCTATAAAATAGAAGAGCAATTACCCAGTGATTCTGTGAGGCCAGGCAGACATCACAGGGGAAAAAAAAATTATAAACCATTATCATTTGTGTACAAAAAGGTAAAAATCCTTTTAAAATATTAGCAAAAAATCCATAATCATATAAAGAAAAAAAGTTACTATATACCACAACCAAGTGGGATTAACTCCAGGAATGCAAAGTCAGTTTAAAACCAAAAGTCAATGAATGTAAAACACTGTATTAATAGAATAAAGGACAAAAATCACATGAAAATCTTAGTGTATATAGGAAAAGTATTTGACACACATTCATAATAAAAACTCTCAGCAAACTTGGAATAGATGCGCTCATTTCAGCAGCACATATGCTAAAATTGGAACTACACAGAGAATAGCATGACCCCTGCTGCAAGGATGACAAGCTAATTCATGAAGTGCTCCATGCGGTGTTCTCTTTTAGAAGACAGCTATTACATTGTAAGGATTGCAATCAATGTCATGAAACAAAATGTGTATGAGCTGTTGAGTGGAAAATGAAGTTGCTCTCAAAACTTTCACCCAAATCACAAAACAAATATATAAATAATAACCCTATGTGGTACAGTGAATTACTTGGTATGCGTCTTCTAGCCATGGGCTTTGTGGTGCCTTCCAGATGACTGGGTGGAACTATGCAAATGTGTGATGCTTTGTGGTCTACCAAGGGAATTGGATAGCTTGTTAGTAATGTAAATAAGGTACATGGTGCCCTTGTGGGGGTGGGACCATGGATATAAGGTGTATGAAACTCTAATGTTGGGATTGGACAGTTTTGTCACTCTGTTAGGCTTAAAGTGATCCCTTCTAGAGGCAGGAGGGGGGCTGTCACTGCGATCTAAAGAGAAAAGCTGGAGATGGAGTGAAATGTGTCCTTGGACCTGGTACACTACACTAGACCTTACTGGCAGAGAGATGGCAGCAGGAGAACCAAGAGACCAACACGAGATAGAGCGGTGGGATTGCCGGCACATGGAGCAAGAAAGTTGAGTGCCTCTGGGCAGAAGACTTGCTGGCAGAGTGGGGTGTGCCTAGGTAGATGTATGGCAGAGCTAAAAGAGCTTTGTAAAACTTGCCTGAGCAGGACAGAGGCCAGACCTAGGGGAGGAGGTCCAGAGAGAGGTGTGCCTGAGGGCATGACTGAGGGGAGGCTGTCCTGATTGAAGAATGGTATCCTCAGCATTCTTGAACCCAGATTATAACCTGTTACTTCCTCAATAAACCCCATAAACCAAACCAAACCCAATGCCATCTAGTCAATTCTGACTCATAGCGACTTCCATTAGGTTTCCAAGGTGGTAAATCTTTATGGAAATGGATTGCCCCGCATCCTTCTGCTGAATCATTGGTGGGTTTGAACCCCAACCTTGTAGTTAGCACTGCACCACCAAAGCTCCTTAATAAATTTCATGTTGTTGTTTGTTGTTATGTGCCATCGAGTCAGACTCGACTCATAGTGACCCCTCCTTGGGTTTTCAAGGCAGTATCACTATGAAAGTAGATTGCCCCATCTTCCTTCTGAGGAGTGGCTGGTGGGTTTGAACCGTCAGCCTTCTGGTTAGCAGTCAAGTGCCTTAGGCACTGTGCTATCAGAGTTCCTAATAAATTCCATAGTAATGAGTATTGTCTGTGAGTTCTGTGTGGCCACTACAACTAATTATCAAACCCAGCAGAGAAATAGTACTGTGGGAGGGACGTTTGGTGTCAGAACTGATAAAAATGTTGGAGGGTGGTGCTATGTGTGATTTCTGCTTCACAGTAGACAGTCTTGGGCTGCTGATGGTGATTCTGCCTCCCCTTCATGAAAGTTAGACGATATTGGATACCCACATTAAGAAAAAAAAAAAGAAAAAGAAAAAAACTTAGACCCTATCCTCACACAAGACACAAATATTAACTACAATAAATCATAGAACAAAATGTTTAAGTTAAAACTTTAAAATTTCTGAAGGAAAATCTTAATCGGAGATAATCTTCATGGTCTTGGGTTGAGCAAAGTTTTCTTAGATATGACACCAAAAGCATGATCTATAAAAGACAAAATGAATTGTACTCCATCAAAATTAAAAACATTTCCCTGCAAAAAATAACTATTAAGAAAATGAAAAGACAAGTCACAGACAAGAGAAATATTTACCAATCATATATCTGAAAAAAGGCTTATATCTAAAAAAAAAAATAAGTAGTTTTTGTAATTCAACAACAAAAAACAACCCAATTAAAAATGGGCACAATATTTAATAGACAGTTCACTAAAAAATATATACAAATGTTTAATAAGCACATGAAAATGTGTTCAACATCAACATAGTCATCAGAGAAATTAAAATTAAAAAGATAATGAGATACTACTACATAGACATATGAATGACTATAATAAAAAAAGATAGACAATACCCAGTGTTGTTAAGATACAGGGAAAGTGGAACCCTTGTGTATTGCTGGCAGGAATGTAAAATGGTAGATACACTTTGGAAAACAGTTTGGCAGTGTCTAAAAATGTTTGAAATAAATTTACCACATAATACAGCAGTTTCATTCCTAGGAATCTACCCAAGAAAAGTGAAAACATTTGTCCACACAAAGACATGTATGTGAATGACCATAACAGCATTATTCATAACAAGGAAAAACTGGAAACACAAACGTTCTTCAACTGATGAATGGATTATTAAAATGTAGTATTTCCATAAAATGGAATTTCCATACAAGTTTCAGCAATTAAAAAGAATGAACTACTGACACATGCTAACACATGGATGAACTTCAAAAACATTATGCTCAGTGATAGAAAGGAGACATAAAAGAGTACATTTTGCCTTGTGATTTCTGAACGATACTCATCCTCAAACCCAGCACCAGGTACTAGAGCTCAAAGCCCCCCTCTGTGGCTACTATTATCCAAATTTACGCACCAGCCACCAAACCCAAAGATGAGGAAATTGAAGACTTTTGTCAACTACTGCAGTCTGAAATTGACCAAACATGCAAGAAGATGTGTTGATTATCACTGGTGACTGGAATGCAAAAGTTGGAAACAAAGAAGACTCACGAGTAGTTGGAAAATATGGCCTTGGTGATAGAAATAGCACTGGAGATTGTATGATAGAATTTTGCAAGACCAAGAAATTATTTATTGCAAATATTTTTTTTCAACAACATAAACAACAGCAGCTATACATGTGGGCTTCGCCAGACGGAGGACACAGGATCAGATTGACAACATCTCTGGAAAGAGGCGATGGAGAAGCTCAGTATCTTCAGCCAAAACAAGGCCAGGAGCTGACTGTGGAACAGACCACTAATGGCTCATATGCAAGTTCAAGTTGAAGCTGAAGACAATTAAAACAAGTCCACCAGAACCAAAATATGACCTTGATTGTATCACTTCTGGATTTAGAGACCACCCAAAGAATAGATTTGATGTATTGAACATCAATGACCAAAAACTAGAGGAATTGTGGGATGACATCAAGAACATCATTCATGAAGAAAGCAAAAGGTCATTAATAAGATGGGAAAGGAAGAAAAGACCAAAGTGGATGTCAAAAGAGACTCTGAAACTTGCCTTTGAACAAAAAGTAGCTAAAGCAAATGGAAGAAATTACAAGACAAAAGAGCTGAACAAGATTTCAAAGAGCAGCTTGAGAAGACAAAGTCAATTATTATAATGAAATGTGCAAAGACCTGGAGTTAGAAAACCAGAAGGGAAGAACATGCTTGGCATTTCTCAAGCTGGAAGAACTGAAGAAAAAATTCAAGCCTGAAGTTGCAATAATGAAAGATTCTATGGGCAAAATATTGATTGATACAGATAACATCAAAAGAAGATGGAAGGAATACATAGAGTCACTGTACCAAAAAGAATTGGTTGGTGTTTACTCATTTCAGGAGGTGGCATATGATCAAGAACCAATGATACTGAAAAAAGAAGTCCAAACTGCACTGAAGCAATTGGCAAAGAACAAGGCTCCAGGAATTGACAGAATACCCAATGAGATGTTTCAACAAACAGATGCTGTGTTCGAGGCACTTACACATATATGCCAAGAAATTTGGAAGACAGATACCTGGCCAACTGATTGGAAGAGATCTATATTTGTACCCATTCCAAAGAAAGGTGACCCCACAGAATGTGGAAATTACCGAACAATATTAATATCACACACAAGTAAAATCTTGTTGAAGATAATTTTAAAATGTTTACAGCAGTATATTGACAGAGAACTTCCAGAAATGCAAGCTGGATTCAGAAGAGGACATGGAATGTGGAATATCATGGATGATGTCAGATGGATCTTGGCTAAAAGCAAAGAATACCAGAAAGATGTTCACTTGTGTTTTATTGACTATGCAAAAGCATTTGATTGTGTGGATCATAACAAATTGTGGATAACATTGAGAAGAATGGGA